>NC_138294.1:4630000-4632500 GCF_965601325.2 Salmo salar
CTGAGCTAGGACTGACCAAGTGAATACACTGAGCTAGGACTGACCTAGTGAATACACTGAACTAGGACTGAATACACTGAGCTAGGACTGACCTAGTGAATACACTGAGCTAGGACTGACCTAGTGAATACACTGAGCTAGGACTGACCTAGTGAATACACTGAGCTAGGACTGACCTAGTGAATACACTGAGCTAGGACTGACCTAGTGAATACACTGAGCTAGGACTGACCTAGTGAATACACTGAGCTAGGACTGACCTAGTGAATACACTGAGCTAGGACTGACCTAGTGAATACACTGAGCTAGGACTGACCTAGTGAATACACTGAGCTAGGACTGACCTAGTGAATACACTGAGCTAGGACTGACCGAGTGAATACACTGAGCTAGGACTGACCTAGTGAATACACTGAGCTAGGACTGACCTAGTGAATACACTGAACTAGGACTGACCTAGTGAATACACTGAGCTAGGACTGACCTAGTGAATACACTGAGCTAGGACTGACCTAGTGAATACACTGAGCTAGGACTGACCTAGTGAATACACTGAACTAGGACTGACCTAGTGAATACACTGAGCTAGGACTGACCTAGTGAATACACTGAGCTAGGACTGACCTAGTGAATACACTGAGCTAGGACTGACCTAGTGAATACACTGAGCTAGGACTGACCTAGTGAATACACTGAGCTAGGACTGACCTAGTGAATACACTGAGCTAGGACTGACCTAGTGAATACACTGAGCTAGGACTGACCTAGTGAATACACTGAGCTAGGACTGACCTAGTGAATACACTGAGCTAGGACTGACCTAGTGAATACACTGAACTAGGACTGACCTAGTGAATACACTGAGCTAGGACTGACCTAGTGAATACACTGAGCTAGGACTGACCTAGTGAATACACTGAGCTAGGACTGACCTAGTGAATACACTGAGCTAGGACTGACCTAGTGAATACACTGAGCTAGGACTGACCTAGTGAATACAACAAATTCTGGTGACAACGAATGTTTTTTGACTGGTTCTCCTCCCGGACCAACGACTATACAACACAGGACTATACATCCTATACAACAACACAGGACTATACATCCTATAGAACAACACAGGACTATACATCCTATACAACAACACAGGACTATACATCCTATACAACAACACAGGACTATACATCCTATAGAACAACACAGGACTATACATCCTATACAACAACACAGGACTATACATCCTATACAACAACACAGGACTATACATCCTATACAACAACACAGGACTATACATCCTATACAACAACACAGGGCTATACATCCTATACAACAACACAGGACTATACATCCTATACAACAACACAGGACTATACATCCTATACAACAACACAGGACTATACATCCTATACAACAACACAGGGCTATACATCCTATACAACAACACAGGGCTATACATCCTATACAACAACACAGGACTATACATCCTATACAACAACACAGGACTATACATCCTATACAACAACACAGGACTATACATCCTATAGAACAACACAGGACTATACATCCTATACAACAACACAGGACTAGGACTATACATCCTATACAACAACACAGGGCTATACATCCTATACAACAACACAGGGCTATACATCCTATACAACAACACAGGACTAGGACTATACATCCTATACAACAACACAGGACTATACATCCTATACAACAACACATGGACTATACATCCTATACAACAACACAGGACTATACATCCTATACAACAACACAGGACTATACATCCTATACAACAACACAGGACTATACATCCTATACAACAACACAGGACTATACATCCTATACAACAACACAGGACTATACATCCTATACAACAACACAGGACTATACATCCTATACAACAACACAGGACTAGGACTATACATCCTATACAACAACACAGGAGCTATACATCCTATACAACAACACAGGTCTATACATCCTATACAACAACACAGGACTATACATCCTATACAACAACACAGGACTATACATCCTATACAACAACACAGGACTATACATCCTATACAACAACACAGGACTATACATCCTATACAACAACACAGGACTAGGACTATACATCCTATACAACAACACAGGACTATACATCCTATACAACAACACAGGACTATACATCCTATACAACAACACAGGGCTATACATCCTATACAACAACACAGGACTAGGACTATACATCCTATACAACAACACAGGACTATACATCCTATACAACAACACAGGACTATACATCCTATACAACAACACAGGACTATACATCCTATACAACAACACAGGACTATACATCCTATACAACAACACAGGACTATACATCCTATACAACAACACAGGGCTATACATCCTATACAACAACACAGGACTATACATCCTATACAACAACACAGGACTAGGACTATACATCCTATACAACAACACAGGACTATACATCCTATAC
>NC_138294.1:4637500-4642500 GCF_965601325.2 Salmo salar
GAAAACAAATCTCAACAAATTGGATGGGCCCTTGTTTTTTAATCTTATTAATTTATTTAACCTTTATTTAACTAGGCAAGTCAGTTAAGAACAAATTCTTATTTTCAATGACGGTCTAGGAACAGTGGCGTTTAACTGCCTTGTTCAGGGGCAGAACGACAGATTTTTACCTTGTCAGCTCGGGGGATTCGACCAAGCAACCTTTCGATTACTGGCCATAACGCTCTAACCACTAGGCTACGCTGCCGCCTCTACACTCTAACCACTAGGCTACCTTGCCGCCTCTACACTCTAACCACTAGGCTACCCTGCCGCCTCTACACTCTAACCACTAGGCTACCCTGCCGCCTCTACACTCTAACCCCTAGGCTACCCTGCCGCCTCTACGCTCTAACCACTAGGCTACCCTGCCAGCCTCTACGCTCTAACCACTAGGCTACCCTGCCGCCTCTACACTCTAACCACTAGGCTACCCTGCCGCCTCTACACTCTAACCACTAGGCTACCCTGCCGCCTCTACGCTCTAACCACTAGGCTACCCTGCCGCCTCTACGCTCTAACCACTAGGCTACCCTGCCGCCTCTACGCTCTAACCACTAGGCTACCCTGCCGCCTCTACACTCTAACCACTAGGCTACCCTGCCGCCTCTACACTCTAACCACTAGGCTACCCTGCCGCCTCTACACTCTAACCACTAGGCTACCCTGCCGCCTCTACACTCTAACCACTAGGCTACCCTGCCACCTCTACACTCTAACCACTAGGCTACCCTGCCGCCTCTACACTCTAACCACTAGGCTACCTGCCTCCTCTACACTCTAACCACTAGGCTACCCTGCCGCCTCTACGCTCTAACCACTAGGCTACCCTGCCACCTCTACACTCTAACCACTAGGCTACCCTGCCGCCTCTACACTCTAACCACTAGGCTACCCTGCCGCCTCTACACTCTAACCACTAGGCTACCCTGCCTTATATTCTGCAGTGTGGTCACACATTTTTACATATTGTGTGTGTGTGTGTGTGTGTGTGTGTGTGTGTGTGTGTGTGTGTGTGTGTGTGTGTGTGTGTGTGTGTGTGTGTGTGTGTGTGTGTGTGTGTGTGTGTGTGTGTCTGTGTGTGTGTGTGTGTGTCTGTGTGTCGTGTGTGTGTGTGTGTGTGTGTGTGTGTGTGTGTGTGTGTGTGTGTGTGTGTCTCCAGGTCAGAGTGTGAGGAGCGCCTGAGGGCGGAATTTAAAGCGGAGCTTGACGCGGCTGTTGCCGCGAGCAACCAGAGAGAGCAGGAGCTGCAGACTCAACTAGCCGATCTCCAATCACAGGTAATCTACTCAACTAGCCAATCACCAGTCACAGGTAATCTACTCAACTAGCCAATCACCAATCACAGGTAATCTACTCAACTAGCCAATCACCAATCACGGGTAATCTACTCAACTAGCCAATCACCAACAGGTAATCTACTCAACTAGCCAATCACCAATCACAGGTAATCTACTCAACTAGCCAATCACCAGTCACAGGTAATCTACTCAACTAGCCAATCACCAATCACAGGTAATCTACTCAATTAGCCAATCACCAATCACGGGTAATCTACTCAACTAGCCAATCACCAATCACAGGTAATCTACTCAACTAGCCAATCACCAATCACAGGTAATCTACTCAACTAGCCAATCACCAGTCACAGGTAATCTACTCAACTAGCCAATCACCAATCACAGGTAATCTACTCAATTAGCCAATCACCAATCACGGGTAATCTACTCAACTAGCCAATCACCAATCACAGGTAATCTACTCAACTAGCCAATCACCAATCACAGGTAATCTACTCAATTAGCCAATCACCAATCACAGGTAATCTACTCAACTAGCCAATCACAGATAATCTACTCAACTAGCCAATCACCAATCACGGGTAATCTACTCAACTAGCCAATCACCAATCACAGGTAATCTACTCAACTAGCCAATCACCAATCACAGGTAATCTACTCAATTAGCCAATCACAGGTAATCTACTCAATTAGCCAATCACCAATCACAGGTAATCTACTCAATTAGCCAATCACCAATCACAGGTAATCTACTCAATTAGCCAATCACCAATCACAGGTAATCTACTCAACTAGCCAATCACCAGTCACAGGTAATCTACTCAACTAGCCAATCACCAATCACAGGTAATCTACTCAATTAGCCAATCACAGGTAATCTACTCAATTAGCCAATCACCAATCACAGGTAATATACTCAACTAGCCAATCACCAATCACAGATGATCACGGAGCTCTTCACTAACCACAGATCTAGGATCTGTCTGGAGGGGGGATCTGATCTAACCTCACTATTGATCTGAGATGTCTGGAGGGGGGATCTGATCTAACCTCACTATTGATCTGAGATGTCTGGAGGGGGATCTGATCTAACCTCACTATTGATCTGAGATGTCTGGGGGGGGGGGGGGGGGGGTCTGATCTAACCTCACTATTGATCTGAGATGTCTGGGGGGGGGGGGGGGGTCTGATCTAACCTCACTATTGATCTGAGATGTCTGGAGGGGGGATCTGATCTAACCTCACTATTGATCTGAGATGTCTGGGGGGGGGGGGTCTGATCTAACCTCACTATTGATCTGAGATGTCTGGAGGGGGGATCTGATCTAACCTCACTATTGATCTGAGATGTCTGGAGGGGGGATCTGATCTAACCTCACTATTGATCTGAGATGTCTGGAGGGGGGATCTGATCTAACCTCACTATTGATCTGAGATGTCTGGAGGGGGGATCTGATCTAACCTCACTATTGATCTGAGATGTCTGGAGGGGGGATCTGATCTAACCTCACTATTGATCTGAGATGTCTGGAGGGGGGATCTGTTCTAACCTCACTATTGATCTGAGATGTCTGGAGGGGGGATCTGATCTAACCTCACTATTGATCTGAGATGTCCGGAGGGGATCTGATCTAACCTCACTATTGATCTGAGATGTCTGGAGGGGGGATCTGATCTAACCTCACTATTGATCTGAGATGTCTGGAGGAGGGATCTGATCTAACCTCACTATTGATCTGAAATGTCTGGAGGGGGGATCTGATCTAACCTCACTATTGATCTGAGATGTCTGGAGGGGGGATCTGATCTAACCTCACTATTGATCTGAGATGTCTGGAGGAGGGATCTGATCTAACCTCACTATTGATCTGAAATGTCTGGAGGGGGGATCTGATCTAACCTCACTATTGATCTGAGATGTCTGGAGGGGGGATCTGATCTAACCTCACTGTTGATCTGAGATGTTAAATTCTAACCCTTAAAACTAACAAGACAGTTGAATCATTTCCTGTTTGACTGAGCTAACTTCCTGGTGTAGGTGGAGAGGAAGGCGGGGCCAGCAGAGGGTCACCATGACGACAGTGAGATTGACAGGCTGCGAAGGGAGGTGCAGGAAACCAGAGACATGAACCAGAGACTGAGAGAACAGCTGCAGGTACACACACACACACACACACACACACACACACACACACACACACACACACACACACACACACACACACACACACACACACACACACACACACACACACACACACACACACATACTGACAGAGCTACTGGACTGGAGTGGATATACATGACTGTGTGTGTGTGTGTGTGTGTGTGTGTGTGTGTGTGTGTGTGTGTGTGTGTGTGTGTGTGTGAGAGAGAGATAACCTAGTTTAATTTCTTTTAGGAGGAACACTCTGAAGAACGACACTCGGCGGCGTTGCAGGCTCTGGAGAGACGAGCTCAGGAAGACCTGCAGACAGAGAGGAACAGACTACACACACTACACCTGTTACAGCTAGGTAACACACACACTACACCTGTTACGGCTAGGTAACACACACACACTACACCTGTTACGGCTAGGTAACACACACACTACACCTGTTACAGATAGGTAACACACACACACTACACCTGTTACAGATAGGTAACACACACACTACACCTGTTACGGCTAGGTAACACACACACACTACACCTGTTACGGCTAGGTAACACACACACTACACCTGTTACAGATAGGTAACACACACACACTACACCTGTTACGGCTAGGTAACACACACACTACACCTGTTACGGCTAGGTAACACACACACACTACACCTGTTACAGCTAGGTAACACACACACTACACCTGTTACGGCTAGGTAACACACACACTACACCTGTTACAGATAGGTAACACACACACACTACACCTGTTACAGCTAGGTAACACACACACTACACCTGTTACGGCTAGGTAACACACACACTACACCTGTTACAGCTAGGTAACACACACACTACACCTGTTACAGCTAGGTAACACACACACTACACCTGTTACGGCTAGGTAACACACACACTACACCTGTTACAGATAGGCAACACACACACTACACCTGTTACAGCTAGGTAACACACACACACTACAGTCATGGCCAAAAGTTTTGAGAATGACACAAATATAAATTTTCACAAAGTCTGCTGCCTCAGTTTGTATAATGGCAATTTCGCATATAATCCAGAATGTTATGAAGAGTGATCAGATGAATTGCAATTCATTGCAAAGTCCCTCTTTGCCATGCAGATGAACTGAATCCCCCCCAAAAAAACATTTCCACTGCATTTCAGCCCTGCCACAAAAGGACCAGCTGACATCATGTCAGTGATTCTCTCGTTAACACAGGTGTGAGTGTTGACGAGGACAAGGCTGGAGATCACTCTGTCATGCTGATTGAGTTTGAATAACAGACTGAAAGCTTCAAAAGGAGGGTGGTGCTTGGAATCATTGTTCTTCCTCTGTCAACCATGGTAACCTGCAAGGAAACACGTGCCGTCATCATTGCTTTGCACAAAAAGGGTTTCACAGGCAAGGATATTGCTGCCAGTAAGATTGCACCTAAATCAACCATTTATCAGATCATCAAGAACTTCAAGGAGAGCGGTTCAATTGTT
>NC_138294.1:4647500-4665000 GCF_965601325.2 Salmo salar
AATGTGTTCCCAGGCTGCAGGAGGAGAGGGGGGGGTAATGTGTTCCCAGGCTGCAGGAGGAGAGGGGTGTAATGTGTTCCCAGGCTGCAGGAGGAGAGGAGGGGGGTAATGTATTCCCAGACTGCAGGAGGAGAGGGGGGGGTAATGTGTTCCCAGGCTGCAGGAGGAGAGGGGGGGGTAATGTGTTCCCAGGCTGCAGGAGGAGAGGAGGGGGGTAATGTGTTCCCAGGCTGCAGGAGGAGAGGGGGGTAATGTATTCCCAGACTGCAGGAGGAGAGGGGGGGGTAATGTGTTCTCAGACTGCAGGAGGAGAGGGGGGGGTAATGTGTTCCCAGGCTGCAGGAGGAGAGGAGGGGGGTAATGTGTTCCCAGGCTGCAGGAGGAGAGGGGTGTAATGTGTTCCCAGGCTGCAGGAGGAGAGGAGGGGGGTAATGTGTTCCCAGGCTGCAGGAGGAGAGGAGGGGGGTAATGTGTTCCCAGACTGCAGGAGGAGAGGGGGGTAATGTTGTTCCCAGGCTGCAGGAGGAGAGGGGGTTAATGTGTTCCCAGGCTGCAGGAGGAGAGGGGGGGGTAATGTATTCCCAGACTGCAGGAGGAGAGGGGTGTAACGTGTGTGTGTGTGTGTGTGTGTGTGTGTGTGTGTGTGTGTGTGTGTGTGTGTTCCCAGGCTGCGGGAGCGTGAGGAGAGGTGCAGGAGGAGAGAGGTTCCTCTCTGTGATGACCTCCAGATGGGGAGACTACAGGAGAGACTCACTGAGAGAAACCAGCTCATCAAACGCCTAGTGGTAAGAACACACACACCTACCTCACACTCACACACACACCTACCTCACACTCACACACACACCTACCTCACACTCTCACACACACCTACCTCACACTCTCACACACACACCTACCTCACACTCTCACACACACCTACCTCACACTCTCACACACACCTACCTCACACACACAACTACCTCACACCTACCTCACACTCACACACACACACCTACCTCACACTCACACCTACCTCACACACACACCTACCTCACACTCACACACACACCTACCTCACACACACACCTACCTCACACTCACACATACACACACACCTACCTCACACTCACACACACACCTACCTCACACTCACAAACACACACACACACCTACCTCACACTCTCACACACACCTACCTCACACACACAACTACCTCACACCTACCTCACAGTCACACACACACACCTACCTCACACTCACACCTACCTCACACACACACCTACCTCACACTCACACACACACCTACCTCACACTCACACACACACACACTTACCTCACACTCACACACACACCTACCTCACACTCACACACACAACTACCTCACACTCACAAACACACACACACACCTACCTCACACTCTCACACACACCTACCTCACACACACAACTACCTCACACCTACCTCACAGT
The DNA here is from genome assembly GCF_965601325.2 of Salmo salar. Classification (NCBI taxonomy): domain Eukaryota; kingdom Metazoa; phylum Chordata; class Actinopteri; order Salmoniformes; family Salmonidae; genus Salmo; species Salmo salar. The sequence continues at coordinate 4,648,952 of NC_138294.1, forward strand.
CACACACACACACCTACCTCACACTCACACCTACCTCACACACACACCTACCTCACACTCACACACACACCTACCTCACACTCACACACACACACACTTACCTCACACTCACACACACATCTACCTCACACTCACACACACACCTACCTCACACTCACACACACACCTACCTCACACTCACACACACCTACCTTACACTCACACACACCTACCTCACACTCACACACACACCTACCTCATACACACACCTACCTCACACACACACCTACCTCACACACACACACACACACACACCTACCTCACACTCACACACACACCTACCTCACACTCACACACACACACCTACCTCACACTCACACACAACCTACCTCACACTCACAAACACACACACACACCTACCTCACACTCTCACACACACCTACCTCACACACACAACTACCTCACACCTACCTCACACTCACACACACACACCTACCTCACACTCACACCTACCTCACACACACACCTACCTCACACTCACACACACACCTACCTCACACTCACACACACTTACCTCACACTCACACACACACCTACCTCACACTCACACACACACCTACCTCACACTCACACACACCTACCTTACACTCACACACACCTACCTCACACTCACACACACACCTACCTCATACACACACCTACCTCACACACACCCCTACCTCACACACACACACCTACCTCACACTCACACACACACACCTACCTCATACACACACCTACCTCACACTCATACACACACCTACCTCACACTCATACACACACCTACCTCACACTCACACACACACCTACCTCACACTCACACACATACCTACCTCACACTCACACACACACCTACCTCACACTCACACACACACACACCCACCTCACACTCACACACACACACCTACCTCACACTCACACACATACACACCTACCTCACACTCACACACATCTACCTCACACACACACACTCACACCTACCTCACACTCACACACACACACCTACCTCACACACACACCTACCTCACACTCACACACACACCTACCTCACACACACACACCTACCTCACACACACACCTACCTCACACTCACACACACACCTACCTCACACTCACACACACACACCTACCTCACACTCACACACACACACCTACCTCACACTCACACACACACCTACCTCACACTCACACACACACACCTACCTCACACTCACACTCACACACCTACCTACCTCACACTCACACACACACCTACCTCACACTCACACACACACCTACCTCACACTCACACACACACCTACCTCACACTCACACACACACACCTACCTCACACACACACCTACCTCACACTCACACACATCCCTACCTCACACTCACACACACACACCTACCTCACACTCACACACACACCTACGTCACACTCACACACATACACACCTACCTCACACTCACACACATCTACCTCACACACACACACACACTCACACCTACCTCACACTCACACACACACCTACCTCACACTCACACACACACCTACCTCACACACACACCTACCTCACACACACACCTACCTCACACACACACCTACCTCACACTCACACACACACCTACCTCACACTCACACACACACCTACCTCACACTCACACACCTACCTCACACTCACACACACACCTAACTCACACTCACACACACACACCTACCTCACACACACACCTACCTCACACTCATACACACACCTACCTCACACTCAGACACACACCTACCTCACACTCACACACACACCTACCTCACACACACACACACACCTACCTCACACACACACACACACCTACCACACACTCACACACACACACACACACCTACCTCACACTCACACACACCCCTACCTCACACTCACACACACCTACCTCACACTCACACACACACCTACCTCACACTCACACACACCTACCTCACACTCACACACACACCTACCTCACACTCACACACCTACCTCACACACACACCTTCCTCACACACACACCTACCTCACACTCACTCACACACCTACCTCACACTCACACACACACTTACCTCACACTCACTCACACACCTACCTCACACTCACACACACACCTACCTCACACTCACACACACCTACCTCACACACTCACCTACCTCACACCTACCTCACACTCACACACCTACCTCACACACACACCTACCTCACACTCATACACACACACACACCTACCTCACACTCACACACACCTACCTCACACACACACCTACCTCACACTCATACACACCTACCTCACACTCACACACACCTACCTCACACACACACACCTACCTCACACTCACACACACACCTACCTCATACACACCTACCTCACACTCACACACACACCTACCTCACACTCACACACACACACCTACCTCACACTCACACACACACCTACCTCACACACACACACCTACCTCACACACACACCTACCTCACACTCACACACACACCTACCTCACACTCACACACACACCTACCTCACACACACACACACACCTACTTCACACTCATACACACACCTACCTCACACTCACACACACACACCTACCTCACACTCATACACACACCTACCTCACACTCATACACACACCTTCCTCACACTCACACACACACACCTACCTCACACTCACACACACACCTACCTCACACTCATACACACACCTACCTCACACTCACACACCTACCTCACACTCACTCACACACCTACCTCACACTCACTCACACAGCTACCTCACACTCACTCACACACACACCTACCTCACACTCACTCACTCACTCACTCACACACCTACCTCACACTCACTCACACACACACCTACCTCACACTCACTCATACACACACCTACCTCACACTCATACACACACCTACCTCACACTCATACACACACCTACCTCACACTCATACACACACCTACCTCACACTCACACACACACCTACCTCACACTCACTCATACACACACCTACCTCACACTCATACACACACCTACCCCCCCACCTGATGTCTCATTGGTTCTCCAGGAAGAAAGACATCAGCTGCAGCTTCATCCTCCGGTTGCCGGGGACAACGGAACCCTCAGGCTCCATGACAACAGGCCACACCCCGGGATCGTTACACCAACTATGAGGGTGACACACACACTCCTCTGTTGTCTTGTATTGGTGGGATTAACTAGTGTTGTATTGGTGGGATTAACTAGTGTTGTATTGGTGGGATTAACTAGTGTTATATTGGTGGGATTAACTACTATTTCACTGTGTTGTATTGGTGGGATTAACTGGTGTTGTATTGGTGGGATTAACTAGTGTTGTATTGGTGGGATTAACTAGTGTTATATTGGTGGGATTAACTAGTGTTATATTGGTGGGATTAACTACTATTTCACTGTGTTGTATTGGTGGGATTAACTGGTGTTGTATTGGTGGGATTAACTAGTGTTGTATTGGTGGGATTAACTAGTGTTGTATTGGTGGGATTAACTAGTGTTATATTGGTGGGATTAACTAGTGTTGTATTGGTGGGATTAACTAGTGTTGTATTGGTGGGATTAACTAGTGTTGTATTGGTGGGATTAACTAGTGTTGTATTGGTGGGATTAACTAGTGTTGTATTGGTGGGATTAACTAGTGTTGTATTGGTGGGATTAACTAGTGGAATATTGGTGGGATTAACTAGTGTTGTATTGGTGGGATTAACTAGTGTTGTATTGGTGGGATTAACTAGTGTTATATTGGTGGGATTAACTACTATTTCACTGTGTTGTATTGGTGGGATTAACTAGTGTTGTATTGGTGGGATTAACTAGTGGAATATTGGTGGGATTAACTAGTGTTGTATTGGTGGGATTAACTAGTGTTGTATTGGTGGGATTAACTAGTGTTGTATTGGTGGGATTAACTAGTGTTGTATTGGTGGGATTAACTAGTGTTGTATTGGTGGGATTAACTAGTGGAATATTGGTGGGATTAACTAGTGTTGTATTGGTGGGATTAACTAGTGTTGTATTGGTGGGATTAACTAGTGTTATATTGGTGGGATTAACTACTATTTCACTGTGTTGTATTGGTGGGATTAACTAGTGTTGTATTGGTGGGATTAACTAGTGTTGTATTGGTGGGATTAACTAGTGGAATATTGGTGGGATTAACTAGTGTTGTATTGGTGGGATTAACTAGTGTTGTATTGGTGGGATTAACTAGTGTTGTATTGGTGTGATTAACTAGTGTTGTATTGGTGTGATTAACTAGTGTTGTATTGGTGGGGTTAACTAGTGTTGTATTGGTGGGATTAACTAGAGTTGTATTGGTGGGGTTAACTAGTGTTGTATTGGTGGGGTTAACTAGTGTTGTATTGGTGGGGTTAACTAGTGTTGTATTGGTGGGATTAACTAGTGGAATATTGGTGGGATTAACTAGTGGAATATTGGTGGGATTAACTAGAGTTTCACTGTGTTGTATTGGTGGGATTAACTAGTGTTGTATTGGTGGGATTAACTAGTGTGTTACTGTGTTGTCGTGGCGACGTTGTGTTTCAGAGGAAGCGTGTGGAGGAGTCTCCGCCCCGCATCACCAGCGTCCCGAACCTCAACGCCTACGAGAGGAGCGTCCTCCTCCCCCACGACTCCCCCCGCCTCCCCCAACATCCCTCCCCCTCCTCAACTCTGCCCTACGCCTCCTCCTCTCTCCCCCGTTCCTCCCCCTCCCTCCCCCGTACTCCCAGGTCTCCCAGTTTGGAACGCAGCGGTCCTCTCTCTCGTACCGCAACTCCCCTCCCCCCTGCTCCCACCACCCCTCTCCCCCTCTGTCCGTCCCCCCTCCCCGAGGCTCGGCACGGGATTCGACGCGTCACCTCGCCCTCGCAGGAGCGCCGCCCACACCTGAACAACCGGTCAACCAGGTAACAGATACTGTATCTATGGAAACAGCACAGCCAATAGGGATGTCTGTGTTCCTTCGCAAGTGTCCCCGAAGCCCAGTGTCCTTCTACGTCTGTCCAGGAGAATATCACCCCATAGCTGTCTGTCTGTCTGTCTGTCTGTCTGTCTGTCTGTCTGTCTGTCTGTCTGTCTGTCTGTCTGTCTGTCTGTCTGTCTGTCTGTCTGTCTCTGTCTGTCTGTCTGTCTGTCTGTCTGTCGGATCTGTCTGTCCCCCAGCAGTCTAAAATGTGCTTCCTGTGTTCTCCAGGAGCCCATATTTGGAGCAGAGGGGGAGTGGCCAGGGGGCAGAGGGGCGGGACCCTCAGAGGCAGGAGTGGTACACCAAGTACTTCTCCTTCTGAACATACACACACACACACACACACACACACACACACACACACACAGCTTTAAACACACACACACACACCTGACAGACCAAAACTATGCTTTGTTCAATGCCAATGTATTGTATTATAATCTATAATATGGAATAAAGTATTTTCTATATATTTAATATTCTGTCTATGGTTTGCTGTTCCAGATCCAGGATGAACGAGTTAGCCAGGTTAACTGTTGTTCCATCAGCTATCAGATACTGTAGGGGGGGGGGGGGGGGCTGTTCCAGATCCAGGATGAATGAGTTAGCCAGGTTAACTGTTGTTCTATCAGATACTGGAGGGGGGGGGGCTGTTCCAGATCCAGGATGAATGAGTTAGCCAGGTTAACTGTTGTTCTATCAGATACTGGAGGGGGGGGGGGGGGGGGGGCTGTTCCAGATCCAGGATGAATGAGTTAGCCAGGTTAACTGTTGTTCTATCAGCTATCAGATACTGGAGGGGAGGGGGGGCTGTTCCAGATCCAGGATGAATGAGTTAGCCAGGTTAACTGTTGTTCTATCAGCTATCAGATACTATAGGGGGGGGGGGGGGGCGCTGTTCCAGATCCAGGATGAATGAGTTAGCCAGGTTAACTGTTGTTCTATCAGCTATCAGATACTGGAGGGGAGGGGGGGCTGTTCCAGATCCAGGATAAATGAGTTAGCCAGGTTAACTGTTGTTCTATCAGATACTGGAGGGGGGGGGGGGGGGGGGGGCTGTTCCAGATCCAGGATGAATGAGTTAGCCAGGTTAACTGTTGTTCCATCAGCTATCAGATACTGGAGGGGAGGGGGGGCTGTTCCAGATCCAGGATAAATGAGTTAGCCAGGTTAACTGTTGTTCTATCAGATACTGGAGGGGGGGGGGGGGGGGCTGTTCCAGATCCAGGATGAATGAGTTAGCCAGGTTAACTGTTGTTCTATCAGATACTGGAGGGGGGGAGGGGGGGGGGGGGGGGGGCTGTTCCAGATCCAGGATGAATGAGTTAGCCAGGTTAACTGTTGTTCTATCAGATACTGGAGGGGGGGGGGGGGCTGTTCCAGATCCAGGATGAATGAGTTAGCCAGGTTAACTGTTGTTCTATCAGATACTGGAGGGGGGGGGGCTGTTCCAGATCCAGGATGAATGAGTTAGCCAGGTTAACTGTTGTTCTATCAGCTATCAGATACTGGAGGGGGGGGGGCTGTTCCAGAACCAGGATGAATGAGTTAGCCAGGTTAACTGTTGTTCTATCAGCTATCAGATACTGGAGGGGGGGGGGGGGGCTGTTCCAGATCCAGGATGAATGAGTTAGCCAGGTTAACTGTTGTTCTATCAGCTATCAGATACTGGAGGGGAGGGGGGGCTGTTCCAGATCCAGGATGAATGAGTTAGCCAGGTTAACTGTTGTTCTATCAGCTATCAGATACTGGAGGGGAGGGGGGGCTGTTCCAGATCCAGGATGAATGAGTTAGCCAGGTTAACTGTTGTTCTATCAGCTATCAGATACTATAGGGGGGGGGGGGGGCGCTGTTCCAGATCCAGGATGAATGAGTTAGCCAGGTTAACTGTTGTTCCATCAGCTATCAGATACTGGAGGGGAGGGGGGGCTGTTCCAGATCCAGGATAAATGAGTTAGCCAGGTTAACTGTTGTTCTATCAGATACTGGAGGGGGGGGGGGGGGGGCTGTTCCAGATCCAGGATGAATGAGTTAGCCAGGTTAACTGTTGTTCTATCAGATACTGGAGGGGGGGGGGGGGGGGCTGTTCCAGATCCAGGATGAATGAGTTAGCCAGGTTAACTGTTGTTCTATCAGATACTGGAGGGGGGGAGGGGGGGGGGGGGGGGGGCTGTTCCAGATCCAGGATGAATGAGTTAGCCAGGTTAACTGTTGTTCTATCAGATACTGGAGGGGGGGGGGGGGCTGTTCCAGATCCAGGATGAATGAGTTAGCCAGGTTAACTGTTGTTCTATCAGATACTGGAGGGGGGGGGGCTGTTCCAGATCCAGGATGAATGAGTTAGCCAGGTTAACTGTTGTTCTATCAGCTATCAGATACTGGAGGGGGGGGGGCTGTTCCAGAACCAGGATGAATGAGTTAGCCAGGTTAACTGTTGTTCTATCAGCTATCAGATACTGGAGGGGGGGGGGGGGGCTGTTCCAGATCCAGGATGAATGAGTTAGCCAGGTTAACTGTTGTTCTATCAGCTATCAGATACTGGAGGGGAGGGGGGGCTGTTCCAGATCCAGGATGAATGAGTTAGCCAGGTTAACTGTTGTTCTATCAGCTATCAGATACTGGAGGGGAGGGGGGGCTGTTCCAGATCCAGGATGAATGAGTTAGCCAGGTTAACTGTTGTTCTATCAGCTATCAGATACTATAGGGGGGGGGGGGGGCGCTGTTCCAGATCCAGGATGAATGAGTTAGCCAGGTTAACTGTTGTTCTATCAGCTATCAGATACTGGAGGGGAGGGGGGGCTGTTCCAGATCCAGGATAAATGAGTTAGCCAGGTTAACTGTTGTTCTATCAGATACTGGAGGGGGGGGGGGGGGGGGGGGCTGTTCCAGATCCAGGATGAATGAGTTAGCCAGGTTAACTGTTGTTCCATCAGCTATCAGATACTGGAGGGGAGGGGGGGCTGTTCCAGATCCAGGATAAATGAGTTAGCCAGGTTAACTGTTGTTCTATCAGATACTGGAGGGGGGGGGGGGGGGGGCTGTTCCAGATCCAGGATGAATGAGTTAGCCAGGTTAACTGTTGTTCTATCAGATACTGGAGGGGGGGGGGGGGGGGCTGTTCCAGATCCAGGATGAATGAGTTAGCCAGGTTAACTGTTGTTCTATCAGATACTGGAGGGGGGGGGGGGGGGGGGGGCTGTTCCAGATCCAGGATGAATGAGTTAGCCAGGTTAACTGTTGTTCTATCAGATACTGGAGGGGGGGGGGGGGCTGTTCCAGATCCAGGATGAATGAGTTAGCCAGGTTAACTGTTGTTCTATCAGATACTGGAGGGGGGGGGCTGTTCCAGATCCAGGATGAATGAGTTAGCCAGGTTAACTGTTGTTCTATCAGCTATCAGATACTGGAGGGGGGGGGGCTGTTCCAGAACCAGGATGAATGAGTTAGCCAGGTTAACTGTTGTTCTATCAGCTATCAGATACTGGAGGGGGGGGGGGGGGGGGCTGTTCCAGATCCAGGATGAATGAGTTAGCCAGGTTAACTGTTGTTCTATCAGCTATCAGATACTGGAGGGGAGGGGGGGCTGTTCCAGATCCAGGATGAATGAGTTAGCCAGGTTAACTGTTGTTCTATCAGCTATCAGATACTGTAGGGGGGGGGGGGGCTGTTCCAGATCCAGGATGAATGAGTTAGCCAGGTTAACTGTTGTTCTATCAGATACTGGAGGGGGGGGGGGGGGGGGCTGTTCCAGATCCAGGATGAATGAGTTAGCCAGGTTAACTGTTGTTCTATCAGCTATCAGATACTGGAGGGGAGGGGGGGCTGTTCCAGATCCAGGATGAATGAGTTAGCCAGGTTAACTGTTGTTCTATCAGCTATCAGATACTGGAGGGGAGGGGGGGCTGTTCCAGATCCAGGATAAATTAGTTAGCCAGGTTAACTGTTGTTCTATCAGATACTGGAGGGGGGGGGGGGGGCTGTTCCAGATCCAGGATGAATGAGTTAGCCAGGTTAACTGTTGTTCTATCAGATACTGGAGGGGGGGGGGGGGGGGCTGTTCCAGATCCAGGATGAATGAGTTAGCCAGGTTAACTGTTGTTCTATCAGATACTGGAGGGGGGGGGGGGGGGGTTGGGGGGCTGTTCCAGATCCAGGATGAATGAGTTAGCCAGGTTAACTGTTGTTCTATCAGATACTGGAGGGGGGGGGGGGGGGGGGGGGCTGTTCCAGATCCAGGATGAATGAGTTAGCCAGGTTAACTGTTGTTCTATCAGATACTGGAGGGGGGGGGGGGGGGGGGCTGTTCCAGATCCAGGATGAATGAGTTAGCCAGGTTAACTGTTGTTCTATCAGATACTGGAGGGGGGGGGCTGTTCCAGATCCAGGATGAATGAGTTAGCCAGGTTAACTGTTGTTCTATCAGCTATCAGATACTGGAGGGGAGGGGGGGCTGTTCCAGATCCAGGATGAATGAGTTAGCCAGGTTAACTGTTGTTCTATCAGCTATCAGATACTGGAGGGGGGGGGGCTGTTCCAGATCCAGGATGAATGAGTTAGCCAGGTTAACTGTTGTTCTATCAGCTATCAGATACTGGAGGGGAGGGGGGGCTGTTCCAGATCCAGGATGAATGAGTTAGCCAGGTTAACTGTTGTTCTATCAGCTATCAGATACTGGAGGGGGGGGGGGCTGGTCCAGATCCAGGATGAATGAGTTAGCCAGGTTAACTGTTGTTCTATCAGCTATCAGATACTGGAGGGGGGAGGGGGGGGCTGTTCCAGATCCAGGTTGAATGAGTTAGCCAGGTTAACTGTTGTTCCATCAGCTATCAGATACTGTAGGGGGGGGGGGGGGGGGGGCTGTTCCAGATCCAGGATGAATGAGTTAGCCAGGTTAACTGTTGTTCTATCAGCTATCAGATACTATAGGGGGGGCTGTTCCAGATCCAGGATGAATGAGTTAGCCAGGTTAACTGTTGTTCTATCAGCTATCAGATACTATAGGGGGGGGGGCTGTTCCAGATCCAGGATGAATGAGTTAGCCAGGTTAACTGTTGTTCTATCAGCTATCAGATACTGGAGGGGGGGGGGGGGGGGCTGTTCCAGATCCAGGATGAATGATTTAGCCAGGTTAACTGTTGTTCTATCAGCGATCAGATACTGGAGGGGGGAGGGGGGGGCTGTTCCAGATCCAGGATGAATGAGTTAGCCAGGTTAACTGTTGTTCTATCAGCTATCAGATACTGGAGGGGAGGGGGGGCTGTTCCAGATCCAGGATGAATGAGTTAGCCAGGTTAACTGTTGTTCCATCAGCTATCAGATACTGTAGGGGGGGGGGGGGGGGGGGGCTGTTCCAGAACCAGGATGAATGAGTTAGCCAGGTTAACTGTTGTTCTATCAGCTATCAGATACTGGAGGGGGGAGGGGGGGGCTGTTCCAGATCCAGGATGAATGAGTTAGCCAGGTTAACTGTTGTTCTATCAGCTATCAGATACTGGAGGGGAGGGGGGGCTGTTCCAGATCCAGGATGAATGAGTTAGCCAGGTTAACTGTTGTTCCATCAGCTATCAGATACTGTAGGGGGGGGGGGGGGGGGGGCTGTTCCAGAACCAGGATGAATGAGTTAGCCAGGTTAACTGTTGTTCTATCAGCTATCAGATACTGGAGGGGGGAGGGGGGGGCTGTTCCAGATCCAGGATGAATGAGTTAGCCAGGTTAACTGTTGTTCGATCAGCTATCAGATACTGGAGGGGAGGGGGGGGCTGTTCCCGATCCAGGATGAATGAGTTAGCCAGGTTAACTGTTGTTCTATCAGCTATCAGATACTGGAGGGGGGGGCTGTTCCAGATCCAGGATGAATGAGTTAGCCAGGTTAACTGTTGTTCCATCAGCTATCAGATACTGTAGGGGGGGGGGGGGGGGGGGCTGTTCCAGAACCAGGATGAATGAGTTAGCCAGGTTAACTGTTGTTCTATCAGCTATCAGATACTGGAGGGGGGAGGGGGGGGCTGTTCCAGATCCAGGATGAATGAGTTAGCCAGGTTAACTGTTGTTCGATCAGCTATCAGATACTGGAGGGGAGGGGGGGGCTGTTCCAGATCCAGGATGAATGAGTTAGCCAGGTTAACTGTTGTTCTATCAGCTATCAGATACTGGAGGGGAGGGGGGGCTGTTCCAGATCCAGGATGAAGGAGTTAGCCAGGTTAACTGGGTTAGAGGCAGAGAATCCCAGTTGCTAATTTGTTAATCTTCTCCCCTTTTCGAGAAGAACTTTCAACAAGAAGTTAAGTTTTAAATGATGGAAATGTGTTTTGTTTTGTAGCAGCAGCGCGCTTCCTGTTTGTTAGCAATCTCTTTGAAAATAACGTGTGTGTGTGTGAAACATTGTTGCGTTTTAAAGTGGAACTGACAGAATTTTTTTTGCGTCATTAAATATTATTAATGTTCATATACATCTTTCCCAAGGTGTTCTGACAAGCGAACCAATTAGATATGAGCATTTTCACGGTGTCATAAAATTCTTAGAACGTTTGGGAATTACGTATTCGTTTGGACAATTAACAGACACTGCAGTAAATAAAACCTCAACAAAAAATATCTGTCTTGTCCGGGACCGGAGTCTACGCAGACCGGTGCATCATAGCCAATCAGAGCTACAGTAGGACTAAATGCAAATGAGCCATTTGCTACACGGACCTGTCATCATTCACTATGAACTGGACTGTGAGTTTACAGGAAGTAGGACCTGCCATCATACAGGAAGTAGGACCTGTCATCATTCACTATGAACTGGACTGTATGTTTACAGGAAGTAGGACCTGCCATCATACAGGAAGTAGGACCTGTCATCATTCACTATGAACTGGACTCTGTGTTTACAGGAAGTAGGACCTGCCATCATTCACTATGAACTGGACTGTGTGTTTACAGGAAGTAGGACCTGCCATCATACAGGAAGTAGGACCTTCCATCATTCACTATGAACTGGACTGTGTGTTTACAGGAAGTAGGACCTTCCATCATTCACTATGAACTGGACTGTGTGTTTACAGGAAGTAGGACCTGTCATCATTCACTATGAACTGGACTGTGTGTTAACAGGAAGTAGGACCTGCCATCATACAGGAAGTAGGACCTTCCATCATTCACTATGAACTGGACTGTGTGTTTACAGGAAGTAGGACCTGTCATCATTCACTATGAACTGGACTGTGTGTTTACAGGAAGTAGGACCTGCCATCATACAGGAAGTAGGACCTTCCATCATTCACTATGAACTGGACTGTGTGTTTACAGGAAGTAGAACCTGCAATCATTCACTATGAACTGAACTGTGTGTTTAAAGGAAGTAGGACCTGCCATCATACAGGAAGTAGGACCTGTCATCATTCACTATGAACTGGACTCTGTGTTTACAGGAAGTAGGACCTGTCATCATTCACTATGAACTGGACTGTGTGTTTACAGGAAGTAGGACCTGCCATCATACAGGAAGTAGGACCTTCCATCATTCACTATGAACTGGACTGTGTGTTTACAGGAAGTAGGACCTGCCATCATACAGGAAGTAGGACCTGTCATCATTCACTATGAACTGGACTCTGTGTTTACAGGAAGTAGGACCTTCCATCATTCACTATGAACTGGACTGTGTGTTTACAGGAAGTAGGGCCTGTCATCATTCACTATGAACTGGACTGTGTGTTTACAGGAAGTAGGACCTGCCATCATACAGGAAGTAGGGCCTGTCATCATTCACTATGAACTGGACTGTGTGTTTACAGGAAGTAGGACCTGCCATCATACAGGAAGTAGGACCTGTCATCATTCACTATGAACTGGACTCTGTGTTTACAGGAAGTAGGACCTGCCATCATTCACTATGAACTGGACTGTGTGTTTACAGGAAGTAGGACCTGCCATCATACAGGAAGTAGGACCTTCCATCATTCACTATGAACTGGACTGTGTGTTTACAGGAAGTAGGACCTGCCATCATTCACTATGAACTGAACTGTGTGTTTAAAGGAAGTAGGACCTGCCATCATACAGGAAGTAGGACCTGTCATCATTCACTATGAACTGGACTGTGTGTTTACAGGAAGTAGGACCTGTCATCATACAGGAAGTAGGACCTGTCATCATTCACTATGAACTGGACTGAAAAGGTAGACTCTCTCTCTCCCTCAGTTATACACATCAAAGTAAGCATGCATAATCCGAAGGATAGCTAAATATTTACCAGGAAAAATTATTCAGCAAATAACGCAAGCATTAATTGAGAATCAGGTGAACTACTGTTCTGAGGTCTGGGGAAATGCATCATCAAGTGAAGTTAGGAGGTTTGCAGATTACACAGAACAAAGCAGCAAGGATTGTTTTGGAGATGGAGATATATGGTTCTTCTGTTGCAGTCATACGCAAATGTCCTTGGTCGGTCATCAATCGACAAGATAATTGGAAAAAAAAACATGCTTATTTTATTTCATAATATACATCATTTAAAACGGCCAAGTTCTATTCACAACGGTAGTCAGTTGGTAAGAGACAGACATTCAGTAAATACCAGGAATAGATTGTCCACCATCGATGCGTTATCGGAAAAGAGAAATGGGCAAAAGAACATTTCGATTTAGAGCAATAAAGAAAAATGGAATAAATTAACTGAGCAAACCAGAAACCTTTCGATATATACCATTTAAACATTATTTTAAAACCATTTAAATGTAATCCATAGAAATGTTGTGGGACTACAGTAGATGAAGAATCAATCTTTTTTTTTTAGATTGAGTATTTATCGGGTCATTATGTTAGTATATTATGTATGTTTGTAATAGTTTGTTATATGTGAAAATGTGTTCGTATTATAAATTGTATTTTAATGGACTCTTGGAAGATTAGTCCAAATGGGGACTTAAAAGAGATCCAAATAAAAATCAAATCAAAAGTCTGAGATATCTACTGCAGCCCTCATCCTCCACATACAACACCCGTTCACTCCCCCCCTATCTGAGATATCTACTGCAGCCCTCATCCTCCACATACAACACCCGTTCACTCCCCCCTATCTGAGATATCTACTGCAGCACTCACCCGTTCACTCCCCCCCTATCTGAGATACCTACTGCAGCCCTCATCCTCCACATACAACACCCGTTCACTCCCCCCCTATCTGAGATATCTACTGCAGCCCTCATCCTCCACATACAACACCCGTTCACTCCCCCCCTATCTGAGATATCTACTGCAGCCCTCATCCTCCACATACAGCACCCGTTCACTCCCCCCCTATCTGAGATATCTACTGCAGCCCTCATCCTCCACATACAACACCCGTTCTGCCAGTCACATTCTGTTAAAGGTCCCCAAAGCGAACACACATCCCTGGGTCGCTCCTCTCTTCAGTTCGCTGCAGCCGGCGACTGGAACGAGCTGCAACAAACACTCAAACTGGACAGTTTTATCTCCATCTCTTCATTCAAAGACTCAAATCATGGACACTCTTACTGACAGTTGTGGCTGCTTTGTGTCATGTATTGTTGTCTCAACCTTCTTGACCTTTGTGCTGTTGTCTGGGCCAAATAATGTTTGTACAATGTTTTGTGTTGCTACCATGTTGTTGTCATGTTGTGTTGCTGCCATGCTGTGTTGTCATGTTGTGTTGCTACCATGCTGTGTTGCTACCATGCTGTGTTGTCATGTTGTGTTGCTACCATGCTGTGTTGTCATGTTGTGTTGCTACCATGTTGTGTTGTCATGTTGTGTTGCTACCATGCTGTGTTGCGTTGCTACCATGTTGTGTTGCTACCATGTTGTTGTCATGTTGTGTTGCTACCATGCTGTGTTGTCATGTTGTGTTGCTACCATGCTGTGTTGTCATGTTGTGTTGCTACCATGCTGTGTTGTCATGTTGTGTTGCTACCATGCTGTGTTGCGTTGCTACCATGCTGTGTTTCTACCATGCTGTGTTGCTACCATGCTGTGTTATCATGCTGTGTTGTGTTGCTACCATGATGTGTTATCATGCTGTGTTGTGTTGCTACCATGTTGTTGTCATGTTGTGTTGCTACCATGTTGTTGTCATGTTGTGTTGCTACCATGCTGTGTTGTTGTCTTAGGTCTCTCTTTATGTAGTGTTGTGTTGCTACCATGCTGTGTTGTCATGCTGCTACCATGCTGTGTTGTCATGTTGCTACCATGCTGTGTTGTTGTCTTAGGTCTCTCTTTATGTAGTGTTGTCATGTTGTGTTGCTACCATGCTGTGTTGTCATGTTGTGTTGCTACCATGCTGTGTTGTTGTCTTAGGTCTCTCTTTATGTAGTGTTGTGTTGCTACCATGCTGTGTTGTCATGCTGCTACCATGCTGTGTTGTCATGTTGCTACCATGCTGTGTTGTTGTCTTAGGTCTCTCTTTATGTAGTGTTGTCATGTTGTGTTGCTACCATGTTGTGTTGTTGTCTTAGGTCTCTCTTTATGTAGTGTTGTCTCTCTTGTTGTGTGGTGTGTTTTGTCCTATATTTATTATTTATTTATTTAATTTTTAATCCCCAGCCACCGTAGGTCTTTTGCCTTTTGGTAGGTGGTCATTGTAAATAATAATTCGTTTTTAACTGACTTGCCTAGTTAGATAAAAGGTTAAATAAAAGGTTAAATAAAAGGTTAAATAAAATAAATTAATAACTTAAGGCTACCTTCGTGGGGCTGCTTTGTGACAGTATAAAACATATATAATCCGGATTGTTCTTATTCTCCTCAAATAAATTGGAAAAAAAAAATAGGATGATCGAGCAGCAGTGAGGGCTCTTCGATACTGCACGGCGCCGTCTTTCCAAGCTAGTCGGAAGACTTCCAGTTTGGTGTGGCGCCATTTCCGTTCCAATTTTCTGGAAGCTTGCTTCAGGGCTCAGGTATTTTCGTTTAATCAGGGAGCTAGTTTATTGTGACAAATGTCGTTTTGTTTTTTTAGCGGTGCGACTGCATCAAAGCTATTACGTTTAGATCCTCAGTTCGGGGGGGGGTTAACCGATTTCTGT
>NC_138294.1:4670000-4700000 GCF_965601325.2 Salmo salar
CCCAGTGGAGGGTCCCTGAGGACAGGACAGGGGGGTTACTAAACACTCCTTAGAGGACTGGACCAACACATTACCCCAGTGGAGGGTCCCTGAGGACAGGACAGGACAGGGGGGTTACTAAACACTCCTTAGAGGACTGGACCAACACATTATCCCAGTGGAGGGTCCCTGAGGACAGGACAGGACAGGGGGTTACTAAACACTCCTTAGAGGACTGGACCAACACATTACCCCAGTGGAGGGTCCCTGAGGACAGGACAGGACAGGGGGTTACTAAACACTCCTTAGAGGACTGGACCAACACATTACCCCAGTGGAGGGTCCCTGAGGACAGGACAGGGGGTTACTAAACACTCCTTAGAGGACTGGACCAACATATTACCCCAGTGGAGGTCCCTGAGGACAGGACAGGACAGGGGGGTTACTAAACACTCCTTAGAGGACTGGACCAACACATTACCCCAGTGGAGGGTCCCTGAGGACAGGACAGGACAGGGGGGTTACTAAACACTCCTTAGAGGACTGGACCAACACATTACCCCAGTGGAGGGTCCCTGAGGACAGGACAGGACAGGGGGGTTACTAAACACTCCTTAGAGGACTGGACCAACACATTACCCCAGTGGAGGGTCCCTGAGGACAGGACAGGACAGGGGGTTACTAAACACTCCTTAGAGGACTGGACCAACACATTACCCCAGTGGAGGGTCCCTGAGGACAGGACAGGACAGGGGGTTACTAAACACTCCTTAGAGGACTGGACCAACACATTACCCCAGTGGAGGGTCCCTGAGGACAGGACAGGACAGGGGGGTTACTAAACACTCCTTAGAGGACTGGACCAACACATTACCCCAGTGGAGGGTCCCTGAGGACAGGACAGGGGGGTTACTAAACACTCCTTAGAGGACTGGACCAACACATTACCCCAGTGGAGGGTCCCTGAGGACAGGACAGGGGGGGTTACTAAACACTCCTTAGAGGACTGGACCAACACATTACCCCAGTGGAGGGTCCCTGAGGACAGGACAGGACAGGGGGGTTACTAAACACTCCTTAGAGGACTGGACCAACACAGGACAGGACAGGGGGGTTACTAAACACTCCTTAGAGGACTGGACCAACACATTACCCCAGTGGAGGTCCCTGAGGACAGGACAGGACAGGGGGTTACTAAACACTCCTTAGAGGACTGGACCAACACATTACCCCAGTGGAGGGTCCCTGAGGACAGGACAGGACAGGGGGGTTACTAAACACTCCTTAGAGGACTGGACCAACACATTACCCCAGTGGAGGGTCCCTGAGGACAGGACAGGGGGGTTACTAAACACTCCTTAGAGGACTGGACCAACACATTACCCCAGTGGAGGGTCCCTGAGGACAGGACAGGGGGGTTACTAAACACTCCTTAGAGGACTGGACCAACACATTACCCCAGTGGAGGGTCCCTGAGGACAGGACAGGACAGGGGGTTACTAAACACTCCTTAGAGGACTGGACCAACACATTACCCCAGTGGAGGGTCCCTGAGGACAGGACAGGACAGGGGGTTACTAAACACTCCTTAGAGGACTGGACCAACACATTACCCCAGTGGAGGGTCCCTGAGGACAGGACAGGACAGGGGGTTACTAAACACTCCTTAGAGGACTGGACCAACACATTACCCCAGTGGAGGGTCCCTGAGGACAGGACAGGACAGGGGGTTACTAAACACTCCTTAGAGGACTGGACCAACACATTACCCCAGTGGAGGGTCCCTGAGGACAGGACAGGGGGGTTACTAAACACTCCTTAGAGGACTGGACCAACACATTACCCCAGTGGAGGGTCCCTGAGGACAGGACAGGACAGGGGGGTTACTAAACACTCCTTAGAGGACTGGACCAACACATTACCCCAGTGGAGGGTCCCTGAGGACAGGACAGGACAGGGGGGTTACTAAACACTCCTTAGAGGACTGGACCAACACATTACCCCAGTGGAGGGTCCCTGAGGACAGGACAGGACAGGGGGTTACTAAACACTCCTTAGAGGACTGGACCAACACATTACCCCAGTGGAGGGTCCCTGAGGACAGGACAGGGGGGTTACTAAACACTCCTTAGAGGACTGGACCAACACATTACCCCAGTGGAGGTCCCTGAGGACAGGACAGGGGGTTACTAAACACTCCTTAGAGGACTGGACCAACACATTACCCCAGTGGAGGGTCCCTGAGGACAGGACAGGACAGGGGTTACTAAACACTCCTTAGAGGACTGGACCAACACATTACCCCAGTGGAGGGTCCCTGAGGACAGGACAGGACAGGGGGGTTACTAAACACTCCTTAGAGGACTGGACCAACACATTACCCCAGTGGAGGGTCCCTGAGGACAGGACAGGACAGGGGGTTACTAAACACTCCTTAGAGGACTGGACCAACACATTACCCCAGTGGAGGGTCCCTGAGGACAGGACAGGACAGGGGGTTACTAAACACTCCTTAGAGGACTGGACCAACACATTACCCCAGTGGAGGGTCCCTGAGGACAGGACAGGACAGGGGGGTTACTAAACACTCCTTAGAGGACTGGACCAACACATTACCCCAGTGGAGGGTCCCTGAGGACAGGACAGGGGGGTTACTAAACACTCCTTAGAGGACTGGACCAACACATTACCCCAGTGGAGGGTCCCTGAGGACAGGACAGGACAGGGGGGTTACTAAACACTCCTTAGAGGACTGGACCAACACATTACCCCAGTGGAGGGTCCCTGAGGACAGGACAGGACAGGGGGGTTACTAAACACTCCTTAGAGGACTGGACCAACACATTACCCCAGTGGAGGGTCCCTGAGGACAGGACAGGACAGGGGTTACTAAACACTCCTTAGAGGACTGGACCAACACATTACCCCAGTGGAGGGTCCCTGAGGACAGGACAGGACAGGGGGTTACTAAACACTCCTTAGAGGACTGGACCAACACATTACCCCAGTGGAGGGTCCCTGAGGACAGGACAGGACAGGGGGGTTACTAAACACTCCTTAGAGGACTGGACCAACACATTACCCCAGTGGAGGGTCCCTGAGGACAGGACAGGGGGGTTACTAAACACTCCTTAGAGGACTGGACCAACACATTACCCCCAGTGGAGGCTCCCTGAGGTCCCTGAGGACAGGACAGGGGGGTTACTAAACACTCCTTAGAGGACTGGACCAACACATTACCCCAGTGGAGGGTCCCTGAGGACAGGACAGGACAGGGGGTTACTAAACACTCCTTAGAGGACTGGACCAACACATTACCCCAGTGGAGGGTCCCTGAGGACAGGACAGGGGGTTACTAAACACTCCTTAAGGACTGGACCAACACATTACCCCAGTGGAGGTCCCTGAGGACAGGACAGGGGGGTTACTAAACACTCCTTAGAGGACTGGACCAACACATTACCCCAGTGGAGGGTCCCTGAGGACAGGACAGGACAGGGGGGTTACTAAACACTCCTTAGAGGACTGGACCAACACATTACCCCAGTGGAGGGTCCCTGAGGACAGGACAGGAGGGGGTTACTAAACACTCCTTAGAGGACTGGACCAACACATTACCCCAGTGGAGGGTCCCTGAGGACAGGACAGGGGGGTTACTAAACACTCCTTAGAGGACTGGACCAACACATTACCCCAGTGGAGGGTCCCTGAGGACAGGACAGGACAGGGGGGTTACTAAACACTCCTTAGAGGACTGGACCAACACATTACCCCAGTGGAGGGTCCCTGAGGACAGGACAGGAGGGGGTTACTAAACACTCCTTAGAGGACTGGACCAACACATTACCCCAGTGGAGGGTCCCTGAGGACAGGACAGGACAGGGGGTTACTAAACACTCCTTAGAGGACTGGACCAACACATTACCCCAGTGGAGGGTCCCTGAGGACAGGACAGGACAGGGGGTTACTAAACACTCCTTAGAGGACTGGACCAACACATTACCCCAGTGGAGGGTCCCTGAGGACAGGACAGGGGGGTTACTAAACACTCCTTAGAGGACTGGACCAACACATTACCCCAGTGGAGGGTCCCTGAGGACAGGACAGGACAGGGGGGTTACTAAACACTCCTTAGAGGACTGGACCAACACATTACCCCAGTGGAGGGTCCCTGAGGACAGGACAGGGGGTTACTAAACACTCCTTAGAGGACTGGACCAACACATTACCCCAGTGGAGGTCCCTGAGGACAGGACAGGGGGGTTACTAAACACTCCTTAGAGGACTGGACCAACACATTACCCCAGTGGAGGGTCCCTGAGGACAGGACAGGACAGGGGGTTACTAAACACTCCTTAGAGGACTGGACCAACACATTACCCCAGTGGAGGGTCCCTGAGGACAGGACAGGACAGGGGGTTACTAAACACTCCTTAGAGGACTGGACCAACACATTACCCCAGTGGAGGGTCCCTGAGGACAGGACAGGACAGGGGGTTACTAAACACTCCTTAGAGGACTGGACCAACACATTACCCCAGTGGAGGGTCCCTGAGGACAGGACAGGACAGGGGGGTTACTAAACACTCCTTAGAGGACTGGACCAACACATTACCCCAGTGGAGGGTCCCTGAGGACAGGACAGGGGGGTTACTAAACACTCCTTAGAGGACTGGACCAACACATTACCCCAGTGGAGGTCCCTGAGGACAGGACAGGGGGGTTACTAAACACTCCTTAGAGGACTGGACCAACACATTACCCCAGTGGAGGGTCCCTGAGGACAGGACAGGGGGGTTACTAAACACTCCTTAGAGGACTGGACCAACACATTACCCCAGTGGAGGGTCCCTGAGGACAGGACAGGACAGGGGGGTTACTAAACACTCCTTAGAGGACTGGACCAACACATTACCCCAGTGGAGGGTCCCTGAGGACAGGACAGGACCAGGGGGGTTACTAAACACTCCTTAGAGGACTGGACCAACACATTACCCCAGTGGAGGGTCCCTGAGGACAGGACAGGACAGGGGGGTTACTAAACACTCCTTAGAGGACTGGACCAACACATTACCCCAGTGGAGGGTCCCTGAGGACAGGACAGGACAGGGGGGTTACTAAACACTCCTTAGAGGACTGGACCAACACATTACCCCAGTGGAGGGTCCCTGAGGACAGGACAGGACAGGGGGTTACTAAACACTCCTTAGAGGACTGGACCAACACATTACCCCAGTGGAGGGTCCCTGAGGACAGGACAGGGGGGTTACTAAACACTCCTTAGAGGACTGGACCAACACATTACCCCAGTGGAGGGTCCCTGAGGACAGGACAGGACAGGGGGGTTACTAAACACTCCTTAGAGGACTGGACCAACACATTACCCCAGTGGAGGGTCCCTGAGGACAGGACAGGACAGGGGGGTTACTAAACACTCCTTAGAGGACTGGACCAACACATTACCCCAGTGGAGGGTCCCTGAGGACAGGACAGGGGGGTTACTAAACACTCCTTAGAGGACTGGACCAACACATTACCCCAGTGGAGGTCCCTGAGGACAGGACAGGGGGGTTACTAAACACTCCTTAGAGGACTGGACCAACACATTACCCCAGTGGAGGGTCCCTGAGGACAGGACAGGGGGGTTACTAAACACTCCTTAGAGGACTGGACCAACACATTACCCCAGTGGAGGGTCCCTGAGGACAGGACAGGACAGGGGGTTACTAAACACTCCTTAGAGGACTGGACCAACACATTACCCCCAGTGGAGGGTCCCTGAGGACAGGACAGGACAGGGGGTTACTAAACACTCCTTAGAGGACTGGACCAACACATTACCCCAGTGGAGGGTCCCTGAGGACAGGACAGGACAGGGGGGTTACTAAACACTCCTTAGAGGACTGGACCAACACATTACCCAGTGGAGGTCCCTGCAGGACAGGACAGGGGGGTTACTAAACACTCCTTAGAGGACTGGACCAACACATTACCCCAGTGGAGGGTCCCTGAGGACAGGACAGGACAGGGGGGTTACTAAACACTCCTTAGAGGACTGGACCAACACATTACCCCAGTGGAGTGGACCAACACATTACCCCAGTGGAGGTCCCTGAGGACAGGACAGGGGGGTTACTAAACACTCCTTAGAGGACTGGACCAACACATTACCCCAGTGGAGGGTCCCTGAGGACAGGACAGGACAGGGGGGTTACTAAACACTCCTTAGAGGACTGGACCAACACATTACCCCAGTGGAGGGTCCCTGAGGACAGGACAGGGGGGTTACTAAACACTCCTTAGAGGACTGGACCAACACATTACCCCAGTGGAGGGTCCCTGAGGACAGGACAGGGGGGTTACTAAACACTCCTTAGAGGACTGGACCAACACATTACCCCAGTGGAGGGTCCCTGAGGACAGGACAGGACAGGGGGGTTACTAAACACTCCTTAGAGGACTGGACCAACACATTACCCCAGTGGAGGGTCCCTGAGGACAGGACAGGGGGGTTACTAAACACTCCTTAGAGGACTGGACCAACACATTACCCCAGTGGAGGGTCCCTGAGGACAGGACAGGGGGGTTACTAAACACTCCTTAGAGGACTGGACCAACACATTACCCCAGTGGAGGGTCCCTGAGGACAGGACAGGACAGGGGGGTTACTAAACACTCCTTAGAGGACTGGACCAACACATTACCCCAGTGGAGGTCCCTGAGGACAGGACAGGACAGTTACTAAACACTCCTTAGAGGACTGGACCAACACATTACCCCAGTGGAGGGTCCCTGAGGACAGGACAGGACAGGGGGTTACTAAACACTCCTTAGAGGACTGGACCAACACATTACCCCAGTGGAGGGTCCCTGAGACCAACACATTACCCCAGTGGAGGGTCCCTGAGGACAGGACAGGGGGGTTACTAAACACTCCTTAGAGGACTGGACCAACACATTACCCCAGTGGAGGGTCCCTGAGGACAGGACAGGACAGGGGGTTACTAAACACTCCTTAGAGGACTGGACCAACACATTACCCCAGTGGAGGGTCCCTGAGGACAGGACAGGACAGGGGGGTTACTAAACACTCCTTAGAGGACTGGACCAACACATTACCCCAGTGGAGGGTCCCTGAGGACAGGACAGGACAGGGGGGTTACTAAACACTCCTTAGAGGACTGGACCAACACATTACCCCAGTGGAGGGTCCCTGAGGACAGGACAGGACAGGGGGGTTACTAAACACTCCTTAGAGGACTGGACCAACACATTACCCCAGTGGAGGGTCCCTGAGGACAGGACAGGACAGGGGGGTTACTAAACACTCCTTAGAGGACTGGACCAACACATTACCCCAGTGGAGGGTCCCTGAGGACAGGACAGGACAGGGGGGTTACTAAACACTCCTTAGAGGACTGGACCAACACATTACCCCAGTGGAGGGTCCCTGAGGACAGGACAGGACAGGGGGACAAACACCCAGGGACTGGACAGGACAGGGGGGTTACTAAACACTCCTTAGAGGACTGGACCAACACATTACCCCAGTGGAGGGTCCCTGAGGACAGGACAGGACAGGGGGGTTACTAAACACTCCTTAGAGGACTGGACCAACACATTACCCCAGTGGAGGGTCCCTGAGGACAGGACAGGACAGGGGGGTTACTAAACACTCCTTAGAGGACTGGACCAACACATTACCCCAGTGGAGGGTCCCTGAGGACAGGACAGGGGGGTTACTAAACACTCCTTAGAGGACTGGACCAACACATTACCCCAGTGGAGGGTCCCTGAGGACAGGACAGGACAGGGGGGTTACTAAACACTCCTTAGAGGACTGGACCAACACATTACCCCAGTGGAGGGTCCCTGAGGACAGGACAGGACAGGGGGTTACTAAACACTCCTTAGAGGACTGGACCAACACATTACCCCAGTGGAGGGTCCCTGAGGACAGGACAGGACAGGGGGGTTACTAAACACTCCTTAGAGGACTGGACCAACACATACCCCAGTGGAGGTCCCTGAGGACAGGACAGGGGGGTTACTAAACACTCCTTAGAGGACTGGACCAACACATTACCCCAGTGGAGGGTCCCTGACAGGACAGGACAGGGGGGTTACTAAACACTCCTT
Source organism: Salmo salar (assembly GCF_965601325.2). Classification (NCBI taxonomy): domain Eukaryota; kingdom Metazoa; phylum Chordata; class Actinopteri; order Salmoniformes; family Salmonidae; genus Salmo; species Salmo salar. Next base: position 4,678,119 of record NC_138294.1, read on the forward strand.
AGAGGACTGGACCAACACATTACCCCAGTGGAGGGTCCCTGAGGACAGGACAGGACAGGGGGGTTACTAAACACTCCTTAGAGGACTGGACCAACACATTACCCCAGTGGAGGGTCCCTGAGGACAGGACAGGGGGGTTACTAAACACTCCTTAGAGGACTGGACCAACACATTACCCCAGTGGAGGTCCCTGAGGACAGGACAGGACAGGGGGTTACTAAACACTCCTTAGAGGACTGGACCAACACATTACCCCAGTGGAGGGTCCCTGAGGACAGGACAGGACAGGGGGGTTACTAAACACTCCTTAGAGGACTGGACCAACACATTACCCCAGTGGAGGGTCCCTGAGGACAGGACAGGACAGGGGGGTTACTAAACACTCCTTAGAGGACTGGACCAACACATTACCCCAGTGGAGGGTCCCTGAGGACAGGACAGGGGGGTTACTAAACACTCCTTAGAGGACTGGACCAACACATTACCCCAGTGGAGGTCCCTGAGGACAGGACAGGGGGGTTACTAAACACTCCTTAGAGGACTGGACCAACACATTACCCCAGTGGAGGGTCCCTGAGGACAGGACAGGAGGGGGTTACTAAACACTCCTTAGAGGACTGGACCAACACATTACCCCAGTGGAGGGTCCCTGAGGACAGGACAGGACAGGGGGGTTACTAAACACTCCTTAGAGGACTGGACCAACACATTACCCCAGTGGAGGGTCCCTGAGGACAGGACAGGGGGGTTACTAAACACTCCTTAGAGGACTGGACCAACACATTACCCCAGTGGAGGGTCCCTGAGGACAGGACAGGACAGGGGGGTTACTAAACACTCCTTAGAGGACTGGACCAACACATTACCCCAGTGGAGGGTCCCTGAGGACAGGACAGGACAGGGGGGTTACTAAACACTCCTTAGAGGACTGGACCAACACATTACCCCAGTGGAGGGTCCCTGAGGACAGGACAGGACAGGGGGGTTACTAAACACTCCTTAGAGGACTGGACCAACACATTACCCCAGTGGAGGGTCCCTGAGGACAGGACAGGACAGGGGGGTTACTAAACACTCCTTAGAGGACTGGACCAACACATTACCCCAGTGGAGGTCCCTGAGGACAGGACAGGGGGTTACTAAACACTCCTTAGAGGACTGGACCAACACATTACCCCAGTGGAGGGTCCCTGAGGACAGGACAGGACAGGGGGGTTACTAAACACTCCTTAGAGGACTGGACCAACACATTACCCCAGTGGAGGGTCCCTGAGGACAGGACAGGACAGGGGGGTTACTAAACACTCCTTAGAGGACTGGACCAACACATTACCCCAGTGGAGGGTCCCTGAGGACAGGACAGGACAGGGGGGTTACTAAACACTCCTTAGAGGACTGGACCAACACATTACCCCAGTGGAGGGTCCCTGAGGACAGGACAGGGGGGTTACTAAACACTCCTTAGAGGACTGGACCAACACATTACCCCAGTGGAGGGTCCCTGAGGACAGGACAGGGGGGTTACTAAACACTCCTTAGAGGACTGGACCAACACATTACCCCAGTGGAGGGTCCCTGAGGACAGGACAGGACAGGGGGGTTACTAAACACTCCTTAGAGGACTGGACCAACACATTACCCCAGTGGAGGGTCCCTGAGGACAGGGACAGGCGGGGGTTACTAAACACTCCTTAGAGGACTGGACCAACACATTACCCCAGTGGAGGGTCCCTGAGGACAGGACAGGACAGGGGGGTTACTAAACACTCCTTAGAGGACTGGACCAACACATTACCCCAGTGGAGGGTCCCTGAGGACAGGACAGGACAGGGGGGTTACTAAACACTCCTTAGAGGACTGGACCAACACATTACCCCAGTGGAGGGTCCCTGAGGACAGGACAGGGGGGGTTACTAAACACTCCTTAGAGGACTGGACCAACACATTACCCCAGTGGAGGGTCCCTGAGGACAGGACAGGACAGGGGGGTTACTAAACACTCCTTAGAGGACTGGACCAACACATTACCCCAGTGGAGGGTCCCTGAGGACAGGACAGGACAGGGGGGTTACTAAACACTCCTTAGAGGACTGGACCAACACATTACCCCAGTGGAGGGTCCCTGAGGACAGGACAGGGGGGTTACTAAACACTCCTTAGAGGACTGGACCAACACATTACCCCAGTGGAGGGTCCCTGGGCAGGACAGGACAGGGGGGTTACTAAACACTCCTTAGAGGACTGGACCAACACATTACCCCAGTGGAGGGTCCCTGAGGACAGGACAGGGGGGTTACTAAACACTCCTTAGAGGACTGGACCAACACATTACCCCAGTGGAGGGTCCCTGAGGACAGGACAGGACAGGGGGGTTACTAAACACTCCTTAGAGGACTGGACCAACACATTATCCCAGTGGAGGGTCCCTGAGGACAGGACAGGGGGGTTACTAAACACTCCTTAGAGGACTGGACCAACACATTACCCCAGTGGAGGGTCCCTGAGGACAGGACAGGACAGGGGGTTACTAAACACTCCTTAGAGGACTGGACCAACACATTACCCCAGTGGAGGGTCCCTGAGGACAGGACAGGGGGTTACTAAACACTCCTTAGAGGACTGGACCAACACATTACCCCAGTGGAGGGTCCCTGAGGACAGGACAGGACAGGGGGTTACTAAACACTCCTTAGAGGACTGGACCAACACATTACCCCAGTGGAGGGTCCCTGAGGACAGGACAGGACAGGGGGGTTACTAAACACTCCTTAGAGGACTGGACCAACACATTACCCCAGTGGAGGGTCCCTGAGGACAGGACAGGACAGGGGGGTTACTAAACACTCCTTAGTGGACTGGACCAACACATTACCCCAGTGGAGGGTCCCTGAGGACAGGACAGGGGGGTTACTAAACACTCCTTAGTGGACTGGACCAACACATTACCCCAGTGGAGGGTCCCTGAGGACAGGACAGGGGGTTACTAACACACAGACAGGCAGACAGACCTGTGCTACCAGACAGACAGACAGACAGGCAGACAGACCTGTGCTACCAGACAGGCAGACAGACCTGTGTTACCAGACAGACAGGCAGACAGGCAGGCAGACAGACAGACCTGTGCTACCAGACAGACAGACAGACAGACAGGCAGGTAGACAGACAGGCAGGTAGACAGGCAGACAGACAGGCAGACAGGTAGGCAGACAGGCAGGCAGGTAGACAGGTAGGCAGACAGACAGGCAGACAGACAGGCAGGTAGACAGACAGGCAGGTAGGCAGACAGGCAGGTAGACAGACAGGCAGGCAGACAGACCTGTGTTACCAGACAGGCAGACAGACAGGCAGGCAGACAGGCAGGCAGACAGACAGACCTGTGCTACCAGACAGACAGACAGACAGGCAGGTAGACAGGCAGGTAGACAGGCAGACAGGTAGGCAGACAGACAGGCAGGCAGGTAGACAGACAGACAGGCAGACAGACAGGCAGGTAGACAGACAGGCAGGTAGGCAGACAGACAGACAGGCAGGTAGACAGACAGACAGGCAGGTAGACAGACAGACAGACCTGTGTTCGAAGCAGAGCTCCTGTTCAGCCACAGCCAGAGCAGCAGTCACCTGGTGGAGGATACTCTGGGCTACCATCACCGACGCCAGCTGGGGAGGACGGGAGGGGAGGAGGGGGGAGAGAAGAGGGGAGGAGGAGGGGAGGAGAGGGGAGAGAGGAGGAGAGAGAGGAGGAGAGAGAGGAGGGGGGGAGGGGAGAGAGGAGGGGAGAGGAGAGAGGAGGGGAGGAGGAGGGAGAGGAGAGGAGGGGGGGAGAGAGAGGGGAGGAGAGAGAGAAGGGGAGGGAGAGGAGGAGAGGAGAGAGAGAAGGGGAGGGGGGGAGAGAGAGGAGGGGAGGAGAGAGGAGGGGAGGAGAGGAGAGAGAGGAGGAGGAGGGGAGGAGAGGGGAGAAGAGGGGAGGGGAGCGAGAGGAGGAGGAAGAGAGGAGGGGGAGAGAGAGGAGGAGGAAGAGAGGAGGAGAGGAGAGTTTAGATATGTTTATGAACATATCACAAGGCTGCTCCCAATCAGATATACTGTAGAGAACCAAACACCCTCCTCACCTGTCCATTACTGTTCTCCAGGTCTCCTCACCTGTCCATTACTGTTCTCCAGGTCTCCCCACCTGTCCATTACTGTTCTCCAGGTCTCCTCACCTGTCCATTACTGTTCTCCAGGTCTCCTCACCTGTCCATTACTGTTCTCCAGGTCTCCTCACCTGTCCATTACTGTTCTCCAGGTCTCCTCACCTGTCCATTACTGTTCTCCAGGTCTCCTCACCTGTCCATTACTGTTCTCCAGGTCTCCTCACCTGTCCATTACTGTTCTCCAGGTCTCCCTCACCTGTCCATTACTGTTCTCCAGGTCTCCCCACCTGTCCATTACTGTTCTCCAGGTCTCCTCACCTGTCCATTACTGTTCTCCAGGTCTCCTCACCTGTCCATTACTGTTCTCCAGGTCTCCTCACCTGTCCATTACTGTTCTCCAGGTCTCCTCACCTGTCCATTACTGTTCTCCAGGTCTCCTCACCTGTCCATTACTGTTCTCCAGGTCTCCCCACCTGTCCATTACTGTTCTCCAGGTCTCCTCACCTGTCCATTACTGTTCTCCAGGTCTCCTCACCTGTCCATTACTGTTCTCCAGGTCTCCTCACCTGTCCATTACTGTTCTCCAGGTCTCCTCACCTGTCCATTACTGTTCTCCAGGTCTCCTCACCTGTCCATTACTGTTCTCCAGGTCTCCTCACCTGTCCATTACTGTTCTCCAGGTCTCCTCACCTGTCCATTACTGTTCTCCAGGTCTCCTCACCTGTCCATTACTGTTCTCCAGGTCTCCTCACCTGTCCATTACTGTTCTCCAGGTCTCCTCACCTGTCCATTACTGTTCTCCAGGTCTCCTCACCTGTCCATTACTGTTCTCCAGGTCTCCTCACCTGTCCATTACTGTTCTCCAGGTCTCCTCACCTGTCCATTACTGTTCTCCAGGTCTCCTCACCTGTCCATTACTGTTCTCCAGGTCTCCTCACCTGTCCATTACTGTTCTCCAGGTCTCCTCACCTGTCCATTACTGTTCTCCAGGTCTCCTCACCTGTCCATTACTGTTCTCCAGGTCACCTCACCTGTCCATTACTGTTCTCCAGGTCTCCCCACCTGTCCATTACTGTTCTCCAGGTCTCCTCACCTGTCCATTACTGTTCTCCAGGTCTCCTCACCTGTCCATTACTGTTCTCCAGGTCTCCTCACCTGTCCATTACTGTTCTCCAGGTCTCCTCACCTGTCCATTACTGTTCTCCAGGTCTCCCCACCTGTCCATTACTGTTCTCCAGGTCTCCTCACCTGTCCATTACTGTTCTCCAGGTCTCCTCACCTGTCCATTACTGTTCTCCAGGTCTCCTCACCTGTCCATTACTGTTCTCCAGGTCTCCCTACCTGTCCATTACTGTTCTCCAGGTCTCCTCACCTGTCCATTACTGTTCTCCAGGTCTCCTCACCTGTCCATTACTGTTCTCCAGGTCACTGCCTCCAAACTCAAACTCCAGGATGAGAAACAGCTGCTCCTCACTGAAGAAATCTGATCAGAGAGAGAGAGAGAGACAGGTTATACAGACAGACAGGTTAGACAGACAGACAGCTTAGACAGACAGGTAAGATAGAGAGACTGGTTAGAAGAGACAGACAGGTTAGGACATAGAGACAGTTAAGACAGACAGGTAAGACAGACAGACATACAGAGAGACAGACAGACATACAGAGAGACATACAGGTAAGACAGACGAGACAGACAGGTATAGACAGACAGACAGGTAGGCGCAGACAGCAGGTTAGACAGACAGACAGGTTGTGTGCCCATCTCCGGAGTGAAAAGTCAGGTAACCCAGTCTGTTTCGTCCAGCTGTCTCAGTATGACAGACAGACAGGTAAGACAGACAGGTAATCAGATCCATCTTTCTCCAGGTAGATGACAGACAGGTAAGACAGACAGACAGGTTATCAGATCCATCTTCCTCCAGGTAGATGGTGAGCCATAACAAGCCATCTGCTCTAGTTTCCCATAATCCACCTCTGTCCAGATGGGAGCTGGTGCGTTTCGCATCGTGTTTATTTAGTTATTCTGAACACGTCGGTTTGTTTGCCACGTCAACTCTGTAAACCAATCAAAACGTGTGTACTATCCATGACACCATCTCTGCTGATCACGTCGGCCAATCACGTTATCCGTATCTAAAAATGGGAGCAGACAGCTGGAGACGTCGAGAGAGAGATCGCAGTCCGAACAACTGCTATCAGGTCAATTAGTTATTTAGTTATTTATTTGTAATTCGACGATTTACTTATAGACGCGTGTATACAATCAATTGCCAAGCTGTTAAAATGTCTTTCCCAACTTAGAACACAGGAACCGTAGTAATGTATTAGATAGCTAGTTAGTTAAGTAGCTAGTTAGTTAGGTAGCTAGTTAGTTAGGTAGCTAGTTAGTTAGGTAGCTAGTTAGTTGAGGTAGCTAGTTAGTTAGGTAGCTAGTTAGTTAGGTTAGTTAGGTAGCTGGTTAGTTAGGTAGCAAGTATGTAACTGTAAGTAGATGTTGCTAGCTAGCAGGAGCAGATCGCTTTAGCACAAGCTAGCATTTTAACTATCAGTTTATTCTAAGTTTAAGACTACAAAACGACTACAAAAGACTACAAAACTTCTATAGGACACGTAGTGTAAATCTACTAGAGTCATCAAGCCAGGACCAATCAATCAATCAATCAATCAATCAATCAATCAAATGTATTTATAAAGCCCTTCTTACATCAGCTGATATCTCAAAGTGCTGTACAGAAACCCAGCCTAAAACCCCCAAACAGCAAGCAATGCAGGTGTAGAAGCACGGTGGCTAGGAAGAACTCCCTAGGAAAAACTCCCTAGAAAGGCCAAAACCTAGGAAGAAACCTAGAGAGGAACCAGGCTCTGAGGGGTGGACCAGTCCTCTTCTGGCTGTGCCGGGTGGAGATTAGAAACCTAGAGAGGAACCAGGCTATGAGGGGTGGAGCCAGTCCTCTTCTGGCTGTGCTGGATGGAGATTAGAAACCTAGAGAGGAACCAGGCTATGAGGGGTGGAGATTAGAAACCTAGAGAGGAACCAGGCTATGAGGGGTGGACCAGTCCTCTTCTGGCTGTACTGTGTGGAGATTAGAAACCTAGAGAGGAACCAGGCTATGAGGGGTGGAGATTAGAAACCTAGAGAGGAACCAGGCTCTGAGGGGTGGACCAGTCCTCTTCTGGCTGTGCTGGGTGGAGATTAGAAACCTAGAGAGGAACCAGGCTATGAGGGGTGGAGATTAGAAACCTAGAGAGGAACCAGGCTCTGAGGGGTGGAGATTAGATACCTAGAGAGGAACCAGGCTCTGAGGGGTGGACCAGTCCTCTTCTGGCTATGAGGGGTGGAGATTAGAAACCTAGAGAGGAACCAGGCTCTGAGGGGTGGAGATTAGATACCTAGAGAGGAACCAGGCTCTGAGGGGTGGACCAGTCCTCTTCTGGCTATGAGGGGTGGAGATTAGAAACCTAGAGAGGAACCAGGCTCTGAGGGGTGGACCAGTCCTCTTCTGGCTGTGCCGGGTGGGGCCGCGAGGGGTGGAGATTAGAAACCTAGAGAGGAACCAGGCTCGGGGGTGGCCAGCCCCGGCGGCCGGGTGGAGATTAGAAACCTAGAGAGGAACCAGGCTATGAGGGGTGGAGATTAGAAACCTAGAGAGGAACCAGGCTCTGAGGGGTGGACCAGTCCTCTTCTGGCTGTGCTGGGTGGAGATTAGAAACCTAGAGAGGAACCAGGCTATGAGGGGTGGAGATTAGAAACCTAGAGAGGAACCAGGCTCTGAGGGGTGGAGATTAGATTCTGGGGTATTGCGAGGTCATTCTGGGGTATTGTGATGTCATTCTGGGGTATTGTGATGTCATTCTGGGGTATTGTGATGTCATTCTGGGGTATTGTGATGTCATTCTGGGGTATTGCGATGTCATTCTGGGGTATTGTGATGTCATTCTGGGGTATTGCGATGTCATTCTGGGGTATTGCGATGTCATTCTGGGGTATTGCGATGTCATTCTGGGGTATTGCGATGTCATTCTGGGGTATTGCGATGTCATTCTGGGGTATTGCGATGTCATTCTGGGGTATTGCGATGTCATTCTGGGGTATTGCGATGTCATTCTGGGGTATTGCGATGTCATTCTGGGGTATTGCGATGTCATTCTGGGGTATTGCGATGTCATTCTGGGGTATTGTTGTAGATTAACCCAGAATAAGGATGTAAAGTAATAAAATGTGGAAAAGGGGAAGTGGTCTGTATAAATCATACCAAAGCTAGCGAGCTCCCAGACTGAAGAGGACCAGATAGAGCTAGTGAGCTCCCAGACTGAAGGGGACCAGATAGAGCTAGTGAGCTCCCAGACTGAAGGGGACCAGATAGAGGACCAGATAGAGCTAGTGAGCTCCCAGACTGAAGAGGACCAGATAGGGGACCAGATAGAGCTAGTGAGCTCCCAGACTGAAGGGGACCAGATAGGGGACCAGATAGAGCTAGTGAGCTCCCAGACTGAAGGGGACCAGATAGAGCTAGTGAGCTCCCAGACTGAAGGGGACCAGATAGAGCTAGTGAGCTCCCAGACTGAAGGGGACCAGATAGAGCTAGTGAGCTCCCAGACTGAAGAGGACCAGATAGAGCTAGTGAGCTCCCAGACTGAAGAGGACCAGATAGGGGACCAGATAGAGCTAGTGAGCTCCCAGACTGAAGGGGACCAGATAGGGGACCAGATAGAGCTAGTGAGCTCCCAGACTGAAGGGGACCAGATAGGGGACCAGATAGAGCTAGTGAGCTCCCAGACTGAAGAGGACCAGATAGGGGACCAGATAGAGCTAGTGAGCTCCCAGACTGAAGAGGACCAGATAGGGGACCAGATAGAGCTAGTGAGCTCCCAGACTGAAGAGGACCAGATAGGGGACCAGATAGAGCTAGTGAGCTCCCAGACTGAAGGGGACCAGATAGAGCTAGTGAGCTCCCAGACTGAAGAGGACCAGATAGGGGACCAGATAGAGCTAGTGAGCTCCCAGACTGAAGAGGACCAGATAGAGGACCAGATAGAGCTAGTGAGCTCCCAGACTGAAGGGGACCAGATAGAGCTAGTGAGCTCCCAGACTGAAGGGGACCAGATAGGGGACCAGATAGAGCTAGTGAGCTCCCAGACTGAAGAGGACCAGATAGAGGACCAGATAGGGGACCAGATAGAGCTAGTGAGCTCCCAGACTGAAGAGGACCAGATAGAGCTAGTGAGCTCCCAGACTGAAGGGGACCAGATAGAGCTAGTGAGCTCCCAGACTGAAGGGGACCAGATAGGGGACCAGATAGAGCTAGTGAGCTCCCAGACTGAAGGGGACCAGATAGAGGACCAGATAGAGCTAGTGAGCTCCCAGACTGAAGGGGACCAGATAGAGCTAGTGAGCTCCCAGACTGAAGGGGACCAGATAGGGGACCAGATAGAGCTAGTGAGCTCCCAGACTGAAGAGGACCAGATAGAGCTAGTGAGCTCCCAGACTGGGGGCCGAAGAGGACCAGATAGGCGGAGCCCCAGACTGAGGGGACCAGATAGAGCTAGTGAGCTCCCAGACTGAAGGGGACCAGATAGTGGACCAGATAGGGACCAGATAGAGCTAGTGAGCTCCCAGACTGAAGAGACAGATAGGGGACCAGATAGAGCTAGTGAGCTCCCAGACTGAAGGGGACCAGATAGGGGACCAGATAGAGCTAGTGAGCTCCCAGACTGAAGGGACCAGATAGAGCTAGTGAGCTCCAGACTGAAGGGGACCAGATAGAGCTAGTGAGCTCCCAGACTGAAGAGGACCAGATAGGGGACCGGGCAGGAGCTCCCAGCGGGGACCAGATAGAGCTAGTGAGCTCCCAGACTGAAGGGGACCAGATAGAGCTAGTGAGCTCCAAGACTGAAGGGGACCAGATAGGGGACCAGATAGAGCTAGTGAGCTCCCAGACTGAAGAGGACCAGATAGAGCTAGTGAGCTCCCAGACTGAAGGGGACCAGATAGAGCTAGTGAGCTCCCAGACTGAAGAGGACCAGATAGAGCTAGTGAGCTCCCAGACTGAAGGGGACCAGATAGAGCTAGTGAGCTCCCAGACTGAAGGGGACCAGATAGGGGACCAGATAGAGCTAGTGAGCTCCCAGACTGAAGGGGACCAGATAGGGGACCAGATAGAGCTAGTGAGCTCCCAGACTGAAGGGGACCAGATAGGGGACCAGATAGAGCTAGTGAGCTCCCAGACTGAAGGGGACCAGATAGAGCTAGTGAGCTCCCAGACTGAAGGGGACCAGATAGGGGACCAGATAGGGGACCAGATAGAGCTAGTGAGCTCCCAGACTGAAGGGGACCAGATAGGACCAGATAGAGCTAGTGAGCTCCCAGACTGAAGAGGACCAGATAGAGCTAGCGAGCTCCCAGACTGAAGGGGACCAGATAGAGCTAGTGAGCTCCCAGACTGAAGGGGACCAGATAGGGGACCAGATAGAGCTAGTGAGCTCCCAGACTGAAGGGGACCAGATAGAGCTAGTGAGCTCCCAGACTGAAGGGGACCAGATAGAGCTAGTGAGCTCCCAGACTGAAGGGGACCAGATAGAGGACCAGATAGAGCTAGTGAGCTCCCAGACTGAAGAGGACCAGATAGAGCTAGTGAGCTCCCAGAATGAAGGGACCAGATAGAGGACCAGATAGAGCTAGTGAGCTCCCAGACTGAAGAGGACCAGATAGAGCTAGTGAGCTCCCAGACTGAAGGGGACCAGATAGAGCTAGTGAGCTCCCAGACTGAAGGGGACCAGATAGGGGACCAGATAGAGCTAGTGAGCTCCCAGACTGAAGGGGACCAGATAGGGGACCAGATAGAGCTAGTGAGCTCCCAGACTGAAGGGGACCAGATAGAGCTAGTGAGCTCCCAGACTGAAGGGGACCAGATAGGGACCAGATAGAGCTAGTGAGCTCCCAGACTGAAGGGGACCAGATAGGGGACCAGATAGAGCTAGTGAGCTCCCAGACTGAAGGGGACCAGATAGGGGACCAGATAGAGCTAGTGAGCTCCCAGACTGAAGGGGACCAGATAGTGGACCAGATAGGGGACCAGATAGAGCTAGTGAGCTCCCAGACTGAAGAGGACCAGATAGAGCTAGTGAGCTCCCAGACTGAAGGGGACCAGATAGGGGACCAGATAGAGCTAGTGAGCTCCCAGACTGAAGGGGACCAGATAGAGCTAGTGAGCTCCCAGACTGAAGGGGACCAGATAGAGCTAGTGAGCTCCCAGACTGAAGAGGACCAGATAGGGGACCAGATAGAGCTAGTGAGCTCCCAGACTGAAGAGGACCAGATAGAGCTAGTGAGCTCCCAGACTGAAGGGGACCAGATAGAGCTAGTGAGCTCCAAGACTGAAGGGGACCAGATAGGGGACCAGATAGAGCTAGTGAGCTCCCAGACTGAAGGGGACCAGATAGAGGACCAGATAGAGCTAGTGAGCTCCCAGACTGAAGGGGACCAGATAGAGGACCAGATAGAGCTAGTGAGCTCCCAGACTGAAGGGGACCAGATAGAGGACCAGATAGAGCTAGTGAGCTCCCAGACTGAAGGGGACCAGATAGAGGACCAGATAGAGCTAGTGAGCTCCCAGACTGAAGGGGACCAGATAGAGGACCAGATAGAGCTAGTGAGCTCCCAGACTGAAGAGGACCAGATAGAGCTAGTGAGCTCCCAGACTGAAGGGGACCAGATAGTGGACCAGATAGGGGACCAGATAGAGCTAGTGAGCTCCCAGACTGAAGAGGACCAGATAGAGCTAGTGAGCTCCCAGACTGAAGGGGACCAGATAGGGGACCAGATAGAGCTAGTGAGCTCCCAGACTGAAGGGGACCAGATAGAGCTAGTGAGCTCCCAGACTGAAGGGGACCAGATAGAGCTAGTGAGCTCCCAGACTGAAGAGGACCAGATAGGGGACCAGATAGAGCTAGTGAGCTCCCAGACTGAAGAGGACCAGATAGAGCTAGTGAGCTCCCAGACTGAAGGGGACCAGATAGAGCTAGTGAGCTCCAAGACTGAAGGGGACCAGATAGGGGACCAGATAGAGCTAGTGAGCTCCCAGACTGAAGGGGACCAGATAGAGGACCAGATAGAGCTAGTGAGCTCCCAGACTGAAGGGGACCAGATAGAGGACCAGATAGAGCTAGTGAGCTCCCAGACTGAAGAGGACCAGATAGAGCTAGTGAGCTCCCAGACTGAAGGGGACCAGATAGAGCTAGCGAGCTCCCAGACTGAAGGGGACCAGATAGGGGACCAGATAGAGCTAGTGAGCTCCCAGACTGAAGGGGACCAGATAGAGCTAGCGAGCTCCCAGACTGAAGGGGACCAGATAGGGGACCAGATAGAGCTAGTGAGCTCCCAGACTGAAGGGGACCAGATAGAGCTAGTGAGCTCCCAGACTGAAGAGGACCAGATAGAGCTAGTGAGCTCCCAGACTGAAGGGGACCAGATAGAGCTAGTGAGCACCCAGACTGAAGGGGACCAGATAGAGCTAGTGAGCTCCCAGACTGAAGAGGACCAGATAGGGGACCAGATAGAGCTAGTGAGCTCCCAGACTGAAGGGGACCAGATAGAGCTAGTGAGCTCCCAGACTGAAGGGGACCAGATAGGGGACCAGATAGAGCTAGTGAGCTCCCAGACTGAAGGGGACCAGATAGGGGACCAGATAGAGCTAGCGAGCTCCCAGACTGAAGGGGACCAGATAGGGGACCAGATAGAGCTAGCGAGCTCCCAGACTGAAGGGGACCAGATAGGGGACCAGATAGAGCTAGTGAGCTCCCAGACTGAAGGGGACCAGATAGGGGACCAGATAGAGCTAGCGAGCTCCCAGACTGAAGGGGACCAGATAGGGGACCAGATAGAGCTAGTGAGCTCCCAGACTGAAGGGGACCAGATAGAGCTAGTGAGCTCCCAGACTGAAGGGGACCAGATAGTGGACCAGATAGAGCTAGTGAGCTCCCAGACTGAAGGGGACCAGATAGAGCTAGTGAGCTCCCAGACTGAAGGGGACCAGATAGAGGACCAGATAGAGCTAGTGAGCTCCCAGACTGAAGGGGACCAGATAGAGCTAGTGAGCTCCCAGACTGAAGGGGACCAGATAGAGCTAGTGAGCTCCCAGACTGAAGGGGACCAGATAGGGGACCAGATAGGGGACCAGATAGAGCTAGTGAGCTCCCAGACTGAAGGGGACCAGATAGAGGACCAGATAGAGCTAGTGAGCTCCCAGACTGAAGGGGACCAGATAGAGCTAGTGAGCTCCCAGACTGAAGAGGACCAGATAGAGCTAGTGAGCTCTCAGACTGAAGGGGACCAGATAGTGGACCAGATAGGGGACCAGATAGAGCTAGTGAGCTCCCAGACTGAAGGGGACCAGATAGAGGACCAGATAGAGCTAGTGAGCTCCCAGACTGAAGGGGACCAGATAGGGGACCAGATAGAGCTAGCGAGCTCCCAGACTGAAGAGGACCAGATAGAGCTAGTGAGCTCCCAGACTGAAGAGGACCAGATAGAGCTAGTGAGCTCCCAGACTGAAGGGGACCAGATAGGGGACCAGATAGAGCTAGTGAGCTCCCAGACTGAAGGGGACCAGATAGAGGACCAGATAGGGGACCAGATAGAGCTAGTGAGCTCCCAGACTGAAGGGGACCAGATAGGGGACCAGATAGAGCTAGTGAGCTCCCAGACTGAAGGGGACCAGATAGGGGACCAGATAGAGCTAGTGAGCTCCCAGACTGAAGAGGACCAGATAGAGCTAGTGAGCTCCCAGACTGAAGGGGACCAGATAGAGGACCAGATAGGGGACCAAATAGAGCTAGTGAGCTCCCAGACTGAAGAGGACCAGATAGAGCTAGTGAGCTCCCAGACTGAAGGGGACCAGATAGTGGCCCAGATAGGGGACCAGATAGGGGACCAGATAGAGCTAGCGAGCTCCCAGACTGAAGGGGACCAGATAGAGCTAGTGAGCTCCCAGACTGAAGGGGACCAGATAGAGCTAGTGAGCTCCCAGACTGAAGGGGACCAGATAGGGGACCAGATAGAGCTAGTGAGCTCCCAGACTGAAGGGGACCAGATAGAGCTAGTGAGCTCCCAGACTGAAGGGGACCAGATAGAGCTAGTGAGCTCCCAGACTGAAGAGGACCAGATAGGGGACCAGATAGGGGACCAGATAGAGCTAGTGAGCTCCCAGACTGAAGGGGACCAGATAGTGGACCAGATAGAGGACCAGATAGAGCTAGCGAGCTCCCAGACTGAAGGGGACCAGATAGAGGACCAGATAGAGCTAGTGAGCTCCCAGACTGAAGGGGACCAGATAGGGGACCAGATAGAGCTAGTGAGCTCCCAGACTGAAGGGGACCAGATAGAGCTAGTGAGCTCCCAGACTGAAGAGGACCAGATAGGGGACCAGATAGAGCTAGTGAGCTCCCAGACTGAAGGGGACCAGATAGAGGACCAGATAGAGCTAGTGAGCTCCCAGACTGAAGAGGACCAGATAGAGCTAGTGAGCTCCCAGACTGAAGGGGACCAGATAGAGGACCAGATAGAGCTAGTGAGCTCCCAGACTGAAGGGGACCAGATAGGGGACCAGATAGGGGACCAGATAGGGGACCAGATAGAGCTAGTGAGCTCCCAGACTGAAGGGGACCAGATAGAGGACCAGATAGAGCTAGTGAGCTCCCAGACTGAAGGGGACCAGATAGGGGACCAGATAGAGCTAGTGAGCTCCCAGACTGAAGGGGACCAGATAGAGCTAGTGAGCTCCCAGACTGAAGAGGACCAGATAGGGGACCAGATAGAGCTAGTGAGCTCCCAGACTGAAGGGGACCAGATAGAGCTAGTGAGCTCCCAGACTGAAGAGGACCAGATAGAGCTAGTGAGCTCCCAGACTGAAGGGGACCAGATAGGGGACCAGATAGAGCTAGTGAGCTCCCAGACTGAAGGGGACCAGATAGGGGACCAGATAGAGCTAGTGAGCTCCCAGACTGAAGGGGACCAGATAGGGGACCAGATAGAGCTAGTGAGCTCCCAGACTGAAGGGGACCAGATAGAGCTAGTGAGCTCCCAGACTGAAGGGGACCAGATAGAGCTAGTGAGCTCCCAGACTGAAGGGGACCAGATAGGGGACCAGATAGAGCTAGTGAGCTCCCAGACTGAAGGGGACCAGATAGAGCTAGTGAGCTCCCAGACTGAAGGGGACCAGATAGAGCTAGTGAGCTCCCAGACTGAAGAGGACCAGATAGGGGACCAGATAGGGGACCAGATAGAGCTAGTGAGCTCCCAGACTGAAGGGGACCAGATAGTGGACCAGATAGAGGACCAGATAGAGCTAGCGAGCTCCCAGACTGAAGGGGACCAGATAGAGGACCAGATAGAGCTAGTGAGCTCCCAGACTGAAGGGGACCAGATAGAGCTAGTGAGCTCCCAGACTGAAGGGGACCAGATAGAGGACCAGATAGAGCTAGTGAGCTCCCAGACTGAAGAGGACCAGATAGAGCTAGTGAGCTCCCAGACTGAAGGGGACCAGATAGAGGACCAGATAGAGCTAGTGAGCTCCCAGACTGAAGGGGACCAGATAGAGCTAGTGAGCTCCCAGACTGAAGGGGACCAGATAGAGGACCAGATAGGGGACCAAATAGAGCTAGTGAGCTCCCAGACTGAAGAGGACCAGATAGAGCTAGTGAGCTCCCAGACTGAAGGGGACCAGATAGTGGCCCAGATAGGGGACCAGATAGGGGACCAGATAGAGCTAGCGAGCTCCCAGACTGAAGGGGACCAGATAGAGCTAGTGAGCTCCCAGACTGAAGGGGACCAGATAGAGCTAGTGAGCTCCCAGACTGAAGGGGACCAGATAGGGGACCAGATAGAGCTAGTGAGCTCCCAGACTGAAGGGGACCAGATAGAGCTAGTGAGCTCCCAGACTGAAGGGGACCAGATAGAGCTAGTGAGCTCCCAGACTGAAGAGGACCAGATAGGGGACCAGATAGGGGACCAGATAGAGCTAGTGAGCTCCCAGACTGAAGGGGACCAGATAGTGGACCAGATAGAGGACCAGATAGAGCTAGCGAGCTCCCAGACTGAAGGGGACCAGATAGAGGACCAGATAGAGCTAGTGAGCTCCCAGACTGAAGGGGACCAGATAGGGGACCAGATAGAGCTAGTGAGCTCCCAGACTGAAGGGGACCAGATAGAGCTAGTGAGCTCCCAGACTGAAGAGGACCAGATAGGGGACCAGATAGAGCTAGTGAGCTCCCAGACTGAAGGGGACCAGATAGAGGACCAGATAGAGCTAGTGAGCTCCCAGACTGAAGAGGACCAGATAGAGCTAGTGAGCTCCCAGACTGAAGGGGACCAGATAGAGGACCAGATAGAGCTAGTGAGCTCCCAGACTGAAGGGGACCAGATAGGGGACCAGATAGGGGACCAGATAGAGCTAGTGAGCTCCCAGACTGAAGGGGACCAGATAGAGGACCAGATAGAGCTAGTGAGCTCCCAGACTGAAGGGGACCAGATAGGGGACCAGATAGAGCTAGTGAGCTCCCAGACTGAAGGGGACCAGATAGAGCTAGTGAGCTCCCAGACTGAAGAGGACCAGATAGGGGACCAGATAGAGCTAGTGAGCTCCCAGACTGAAGGGGACCAGATAGAGCTAGTGAGCTCCCAGACTGAAGAGGACCAGATAGAGCTAGTGAGCTCCCAGACTGAAGGGGACCAGATAGGGGACCAGATAGAGCTAGTGAGCTCCCAGACTGAAGGGGACCAGATAGGGGACCAGATAGAGCTAGTGAGCTCCCAGACTGAAGGGGACCAGATAGGGGACCAGATAGAGCTAGTGAGCTCCCAGACTGAAGGGGACCAGATAGAGCTAGTGAGCTCCCAGACTGAAGGGGACCAGATAGAGCTAGTGAGCTCCCAGACTGAAGGGGACCAGATAGGGGACCAGATAGAGCTAGTGAGCTCCCAGACTGAAGGGGACCAGATAGAGCTAGTGAGCTCCCAGACTGAAGGGGACCAGATAGAGCTAGTGAGCTCCCAGACTGAAGAGGACCAGATAGGGGACCAGATAGGGGACCAGATAGAGCTAGTGAGCTCCCAGACTGAAGGGGACCAGATAGTGGACCAGATAGAGGACCAGATAGAGCTAGCGAGCTCCCAGACTGAAGGGGACCAGATAGAGGACCAGATAGAGCTAGTGAGCTCCCAGACTGAAGGGGACCAGATAGAGCTAGTGAGCTCCCAGACTGAAGGGGACCAGATAGAGGACCAGATAGAGCTAGTGAGCTCCCAGACTGAAGAGGACCAGATAGAGCTAGTGAGCTCCCAGACTGAAGGGGACCAGATAGAGGACCAGATAGAGCTAGTGAGCTCCCAGACTGAAGGGGACCAGATAGAGCTAGTGAGCTCCCAGACTGAAGGGGACCAGATAGAGGACCAGATAGGGGACCAAATAGAGCTAGTGAGCTCCCAGACTGAAGAGGACCAGATAGAGCTAGTGAGCTCCCAGACTGAAGGGGACCAGATAGTGGCCCAGATAGGGGACCAGATAGGGGACCAGATAGAGCTAGCGAGCTCCCAGACTGAAGGGGACCAGATAGAGCTAGTGAGCTCCCAGACTGAAGGGGACCAGATAGAGCTAGTGAGCTCCCAGACTGAAGGGGACCAGATAGGGGACCAGATAGAGCTAGTGAGCTCCCAGACTGAAGGGGACCAGATAGAGCTAGTGAGCTCCCAGACTGAAGGGGACCAGATAGAGCTAGTGAGCTCCCAGACTGAAGAGGACCAGATAGGGGACCAGATAGGGGACCAGATAGAGCTAGTGAGCTCCCAGACTGAAGGGGACCAGATAGTGGACCAGATAGAGGACCAGATAGAGCTAGCGAGCTCCCAGACTGAAGGGGACCAGATAGAGGACCAGATAGAGCTAGTGAGCTCCCAGACTGAAGGGGACCAGATAGGGGACCAGATAGAGCTAGTGAGCTCCCAGACTGAAGGGGACCAGATAGAGCTAGTGAGCTCCCAGACTGAAGAGGACCAGATAGGGGACCAGATAGAGCTAGTGAGCTCCCAGACTGAAGGGGACCAGATAGAGGACCAGATAGAGCTAGTGAGCTCCCAGACTGAAGAGGACCAGATAGAGCTAGTGAGCTCCCAGACTGAAGGGGACCAGATAGAGGACCAGATAGAGCTAGTGAGCTCCCAGACTGAAGGGGACCAGATAGGGGACCAGATAGGGGACCAGATAGAGCTAGTGAGCTCCCAGACTGAAGGGGACCAGATAGAGGACCAGATAGAGCTAGTGAGCTCCCAGACTGAAGGGGACCAGATAGGGGACCAGATAGAGCTAGTGAGCTCCCAGACTGAAGGGGACCAGATAGAGCTAGTGAGCTCCCAGACTGAAGAGGACCAGATAGAGCTAGTGAGCTCCCAGACTGAAGGGGACCAGATAGGGGACCAGATAGGGGACCAGATAGAGCTAGTGAGCTCCCAGACTGAAGGGGACCAGATAGGGGACCAGATAGAGCTAGTGAGCTCCCAGACTGAAGGGGACCAAGGGGACCAGATAGAGCTAGTGAGCTCCCAGACTGAAGAGGGACCAGATAGAGCTAGTGAGCTCCCAGACTGAAGGGGACCAGATAGGGGACCAGATAGAGCTAGTGAGCTCCCAGACTGAAGGGGACCAGATAGAGCTAGTGAGCTCCCAGACTGAAGGGGGACCAGATAGAGCTAGTGAGCTCCCAGACTGAAGAGGACCAGATAGGGGACCAGATAGGGGACCAGATAGAGCTAGTGAGCTCCCAGACTGAAGGGGGACCAGATAGTGGACCAGATAGAGGACCAGATAGAGCTAGCGAGCTCCCAGACGGACCAGATAGGGGACCAGATAGAGCTAGTGAGCTCCCAGACTGAAGAGGACCAGATAGAGCTAGTGAGCTCCCAGACTGAAGGGGACCAGATAGAGCTAGTGAGCTCCAGACTGAAGGGGACCAGATAGGTGGACCAGATAGAGCTAGTGAGCTCCCAGACTGAAGGGGACCAGATAGAGGACCAGATAGAGCTAGTGAGCTCCCAGACTGAAGAGGACCAGATAGAGCTAGTGAGCTCCCAGACTGAAGGGGACCAGATAGAGGACCAGATAGAGCTAGTGAGCTCCCAGACTGAAGGGGACCAGATAGGGGACCAGATAGGGGACCAGATAGAGCTAGTGAGCTCCCAGACTGAAGGGGACCAGATAGAGGACCAGATAGAGCTAGTGAGCTCCCAGACTGAAGGGGACCAGATAGGGGACCAGATAGAGCTAGTGAGCTCCCAGACTGAAGGGGACCAGATAGAGCTAGTGAGCTCCCAGACTGAAGAGGACCAGATAGGGGACCAGATAGAGCTAGTGAGCTCCCAGACTGAAGGGGACCAGATAGAGCTAGTGAGCTCCCAGACTGAAGAGGACCAGATAGAGCTAGTGAGCTCCCAGACTGAAGGGGACCAGATAGGGGACCAGATAGAGCTAGTGAGCTCCCAGACTGAAGGGGACCAGATAGGGGACCAGATAGAGCTAGTGAGCTCCCAGACTGAAGGGGACCAGATAGGGGACCAGATAGAGCTAGTGAGCTCCCAGACTGAAGGGGACCAGATAGAGCTAGTGAGCTCCCAGACTGAAGGGGACCAGATAGGGGACCAGATAGGGCTAGTGAGCTCCCAGACTGAAGGGGACCAGATAGAGCTAGTGAGCTCCCAGACTGAAGGGGACCAGATAGAGCTAGTGAGCTCCCAGACTGAAGGGGACCAGATAGGGGACCAGATAGTGGACCAGATAGAGCTAGTGAGCTCCCAGACTGAAGGGGACCAGATAGGGGACCAGATAGAGCTAGTGAGCTCCCAGACTGAAGGGGACCAGATAGAGCTAGTGAGCTCCCAGACTGAAGAGGACCAGATAGGGGACCAGATAGAGCTAGTGAGCTCCCAGACTGAAGGGGACCAGATAGGGGACCAGATAGAGCTAGTGAGCTCCCAGACTGAAGGGGACCAGATAGAGCTAGTGAGCTCCCAGACTGAAGGGGATCAGATAGAGCTAGTGAGCTCCCAGACTGAAGGGGATCAGATAGAGCTAGTGAGCTCCCAGACTGAAGGGGACCAGATAGGGGACCAGATAGAGCTAGTGAGCTCCCAGACTGAAGGGGACCAGATAGGGGACCAGATAGAGGACCAGATAGAGCTAGTGAGCTCCCAGACTGAAGGGGACCAGATAGGGGACCAGATAGAGCTAGTGAGCTCCCAGACTGAAGGGGACCAGATAGAGCTAGTGAGCTCCCAGACTGAAGGGGACCAGATAGAGGACCAGATAGAGCTAGTGAGCTCCCAGACTGAAGAGGACCAGATAGGGGACCAGATAGAGCTAGTGAGCTCCCAGACTGAAGGGGACCAGATAGAGCTAGTGAGCTCCCAGACTGAAGGGGACCAGATAGAGCTAGTGAGCTCCCAGAATGCAATATGAATTGTCTTGATCTTATGAAGACTCCGTCGACCACTTAGCCAATTTATTGAAACGGAGCCAACGTTAGAAACTGTAAACATGTAGGTCCTTTATCATTTATAAAAACAGTTTGTTTGGTTTTAGTCATTTAAAAAAATCGACGGGAAAAAAATAAAAAAAATTCTACTTTTACTGAAACTACCCGCTCGCTGGCCGGATGTTTGACACCCCCTGGGTTAAAAAGGGAGACAGACAGGTGAACAGGTGTACAGGTGAACAGGTGAGTCTCTCACCTGGTCGGTCATTCTCTGATCCTCTCTGTGTTTTGAAGGAGTCCCAGGCTTTTAGCAGACCTGGAGGATAGCAGCCCTGGACACAGTGGAGACTGGACACACACACACTAACATTAGGACCTATTGACCTAGCAATTCTACATACACTATCTGAGAGAGACAGAGAGAGAGAGAGAGAGAGAGACAGAAGCAGAGAGAGAGAGACAGAGAGAGAGAGAGAGAGAGAGAGAGAGAGAGACAGAGAGAGACAGAAGCAGAGAGAGAGAGACAGAAGAGAGAGAGAGAGAGAGAGAGAGAGAGAGAGAGAGAGAGAGACAGAGAGAGAGAGGCAGAGATAGATAGAGAGAGAGACAGAAGCAGAGAGAGAGACAGCGAGACAGAGGCAGAGAGAGACAGAGAGAGAGAGACAGAAGCAGAGAGAGAGAGAGAGAGAGAGAGAGAGACAGAGAGAGAGAGAGAGAGAGACAGAAGCAGAGAGAGAGACAGAAGCAGAGAGAGAGAGAGAGAGAGAGAGAGAGAGAGAGAGAGAGAGAGAGAGACAGAAGCAGAGAGGAGAGACAGAAGCAGAGAGAGAGAGAGAGAGAGAGAGAGACAGAAGCAGAGAGAGAGAGAGAGAGAGAGAGAGCAGAAGCAGAGAGAGAGAGACAGAGAGAGAGAGAGAGAGACAGAGAGAGAGAGAGAGAGAGACAGAGAGCAGAGAGAGAGAGAGAGAGAGAGAGAGAGACAGAAGCAGAGAGAGACAGAAGCAGAGAGAGAGAGAGAGAGAGAGAGAGAGAGAAGCAGAGAGAGAGAGAGAGAGAGAGAGAGACAGAGAGATAGAGAGACAGAAGCAGAGAGAGAGAGAGAGAGAGAGAGAGAGAGAGACAGAGAGAGAGACAGAAGCAGAGAGAGAGAGAGAGAGAGACAGAAGCAGAGAGAGAGACAGAAGCAGAGAGAGAGAGAGAGAGAGAGAGAGAGAGACAGAAGCAGAGAGAGAGA
>NC_138294.1:4707500-4720000 GCF_965601325.2 Salmo salar
CTGGAACAGGATAATATAATACTGTCTGATAGACTGGATACCTGGAACAGGATAATATAATACTGTCTGATAGACTGGATACCTGGAACAGGATAATATAATACTGTCTGATAGACTGGATACCTGGAACAGGATAATATAATACTGTCTGATAGACTGGATACCTGGAACAGGATAATATAATACTGTCTGATAGACTGGATACCTGGAACAGGATAATATAATACTGTCTGATAGACTGGCTACCTGGAACGGGATAATATAATACTGTCTGATAGACTGGCTACCTGGAACAGGATAATATAATACTGTCTCATAGACTGGATACTACCTACTGATATTTTGGTGTGTGTGTGTGTATGTGTGTGTGTGTATCAGTGTGTGTGTGTGTGTGTGTGTGTGTATCAGTGTGTGTGTGTGTGTGTGTGTTCCCCCTACCTTGCGTGTGTGTTGAGTAGACAGCAGTTCAGTAATGCTGCAGTCCCCAGCTCTACCAGGGGGAGGCGCTGCTCTGCCGGTCGGAGGCCCGTCTCTCCTTCCCCAGCGACTCAAACTCACACCGCTCACGCACACCTTCCTCCCGGTGGCGGGGCGCTCCCGAGACACGCTCCTCCGCTTCCTCTCTTTGGGAACACCTCCCATCTTCCTTCTGTGTGGGTTCTCCTTGGGAACGTGGTCTTTAGGGACAAGACTGTCCTTGGGAACGTGGTCTTTAGGGACGAGACTGTCCTTGGGAACGTGGTCTTTAGGGACGAGACTGTCCTTGGGAACGTGGTCTTTAGGGACGAGACTGTCCTTGGGAACGTGGTCTTTAGGGACGAGACTGTCCTTGGGAACGTGGTCTTTAGGGACGAGACTGTCCTTGGGAACGTGGTCTTTAGGGACGAGACTGTCCTTGGGAACGTGGTCTTTAGGGACGAGACTGTCCTTGGGAACGTGGTCTTTAGGGACGAGACTGTCCTTGGGAACGTGGTCTTTAGGGACGAGACTGTCCTTGGGAACGTGGTCTTTAGGGACGAGACTGTCCTTGGGAACGTGGTCTTTAGGGACGAGACTGTCCTTGGGAACGTGGTCTTTAGGGACGAGACTGTCCTTGGGAACGTGGTCTTTAGGGACGAGACTGTCCTTGGGAACGTGGTCTTTAGGGACGAGACTGTCCTTGGGAACGTGGTCTTTAGGGACGAGACTGTCCTTGGGAACGTGGTCTTTAGGGACGAGACTGTCCTTGGGAACGTGGTCTTTAGGGACGAGACTGTCCTTGGGAACGTGGTCTTTAGGGACGAGACTGTCCTTGGGAACGTGGTCTTTAGGGACGAGACTGTCCTTGGGAACGTGGTCTTTAGGGACGAGACTGTCCTTGTCCTTGTGAACGTTCCCTTTAGGGACGATCAGCCTCTCCAGCTGTACCTCACAGTGTACATTCAGACATCTCTGCACCACCCTGAGAAGTTCCTCACCGGTCCGGCTGATCGACACGACCCTTCCCAGAGTCCGAACGCTGTCGTTGACCGCACGGTCTACAGACCGCCCTTCGTTCGCTGACCCCGCGTCTCCTCTAGACGGATCTCTGATCACCGCACGGTCTACAGACCGCCCTTCGTTCGCTGACCCCGCGTCTCCTCTAGACGGATCTCTGATCACCGAGTGGTCGACGGACCCGCCGTTGTAGCGTGACCTCGTAGGGTCGACGCAGGACGAATAGGTGGCGTCGCGGTGCAGTTTGTACTCTCTCTCTAGCCGTACGACACAGCGCCGCGTCAGACATCTCTCCTTCACTACCTCGGCCAGCCAATCCCGTCCCGCCGTCGTCGCCGACACAAAATGGCTGCCGTCCTCAGTTTCCTCCCCGGCCGTGCCTGAGCCAGTCCGCTCACAGGCAACCGCGGAGAACAGGCTCAGGCTCAGCTGCTCACCGACGCCATCTTGGATCGCCGAGTCTCCATTCCGGCTCCTGTTACTCCTCACGCTGGTTGATCCTTCGCAGTTTCCTACCTCTGGTCCCACTTCCCGGCACAGGGACGACAGCTGGCGTTGCCCAGGACGTGGATCTGCGAGCGAGGCAGACGGAGAGGGACGGAGCGGGTCCTCTGGAACGGCCAGCTCCTCCCGGGCGGCGCTCAGAGAGATGACGTCGCTGGCGGAGGGAGAGATGGGAGGACGGAGGGAACGTGAGCTAGGGGTGGAGGAGAAGAGAGGTTTCCTGTGGCAGGGTCCCGAGGGGCGCTCGGGCGAATCATTCAGAGAGATATCTCGCAGGAAACCGTAACCGTTGGTTACTACTCCGCTGTTCCCCGGGTCGGCCAACGAGCTGTCAGCGTTGGCCAGGGCACGGCGGCGCCCCTGTTTGGCACGGCAAGGGAAGGCACGCTGGACCACTCCCCCTTCTTCTCTTCCATCATGGACGAAGTCATCAGAGGAGTTTGAGCTGAGCTGGGCCAGCAGGACCTGGGAAGACCAGAGACACACACACAGAGAGAGACACACAGAGACACAGAGACACACACACACAGAGACACAGAGAGACACAGAGACACACACAGAGAGAGACACAGAGAGACACAGAGACACACACACACAGAGACACAGAGAGACACAGAGACACACACAGAGAGAGACACACAGAGAGACACAGAGAGACAGAGACACACACACAGAGAGACACAGAGAGACACACAGAGAGACACACAGAGAGAGACACAGAGACACACACACACAGAGACACAGAGAGACACAGAGACACACACAGAGAGAGACACACAGAGAGACAGAGACACACACACAGAGAGACACAGAGAGAGACACACAGAGAGACACACAGAGAGAGACACAGAGAGACACAGAGAGACACACAGAGACACAGAGACACACAGAGAGACAGAGACACACACAGAGAGACACACAGAGAGACAGAGACACACACAGAGAGAGACACAGAGAGACACAGAGACACACACAGAGAGACAGACAGGGGTTAGGATCTCTCAGGGGACACGATGTAGCTCACAATTTATGACCAGAGTCACTATGGAGAAGGATAGGAACGGGGGAGTGAAAGTAGGATGGAGAGGATAGGAACGGGGGAGTGAAGGTGGGATGGAGAGGATTGGAACGGGGGAGTGAAGGTGGGATGGAGAGGATAGGAACGGGGGAGTGAAGGTGGGATGGAGAGGATAGGAACGGGGGAGTGAAGGTGGGATGGAGAGGATAGGAACGGGGGAGTGAAGGTGGGATGGAGAGGATAGGAACGGGGGAGTGAAAGTAGGATGGAGAGGATAGGAACGGGGGAGTGAAGGTGGGATGGAGAGGATTGGAACGGGGGAGTGAAGGTGGGATGGAGAGGATAGGAACGGGGGAGTGAAGGTGGGATGGAGAGGATAGGAACGGGGGAGTGAAGGTGGGATGGAGAGGATTGGAACGGGGGAGTGAAGGTGGGATGGAGAGGATAGGAACGGGGGAGTGAAAGTAGGATGGAGAGGATAGGAACGGGGGAGTGAAGGTGGGATGGAGAGGATAGGAACGGGGGAGTGAAAGTAGGATGGAGAGGATTGGAACGGGGTAGTGAAGGTAGGATGGAGAGGATTGGAACGGGGTAGTGAAGGTAGGATGGAGTGGATTGGAACGGGGTAGTGAAGGTAGGACAGAGAGGATTGGAACGGGGGAGTGAAGGTAGGACGGAGAGGATTGGAACGGGGTAGTGAAGTTGGAACGGGGTAGTGAAGGTAGGACAGAGAGGATTGGAACGGGGGAGTGAAGGTAGGACAGAGAGGATTGGAACGGGGTAGTGAAAGTAGGATGGAGAGGATAGGAACGGGGTAGTGAAGGTAGGATGGAGAGGAACGGGGAGTGAAGGTAGGATGGAGAGGATTGGAACGGGGGAGTGAAGATGGAACGGGGGAGTGAAGGTAGGATGGAGAGGAACGGGGAGTGAAGGTAGGATGGAGAGGATTGGAACGGGGTAGTGAAGGTAGGATGGAGAGGATTGGAACGGGGTAGTGAAGGTAGGACGGAGAGGATTGGAACGGGGTAGTGAAGGTAGGATGGAGTGGATTGGAACGGGGTAGTGAAGGTAGGACAGAGAGGATTGGAACGGGGTAGTGAAGGTAGGACAGAGAGGATTGGAACGGGGTAGTGAAGTAGGAGAGAGGATTGGAACGGGGTAGTGAAGGTAGGATGGAGAGGATTGGAACGGGGTAGTGAAGGTAGGATGGAGTGGATTGGAACGGGGTAGTGAAGGTAGGATGGAGTGGATTGGAACGGGGGAGTGAAGGTAGGACAGAGAGGATTGGAACGGGGTAGTGAAGGTAGGATGGAGAGGATTGGAACGGGGTAGTGAAGGTAGGATGGAGTGGATTGGAACGGGGTAGTGAAGGTAGGATGGAGTGGATTGGAACGGGGGAGTGAAGGTAGGACAGAGAGGATTGGAACGGGGTAGTGAAGGTAGGATGGAGTGGATTGGAACGGGGTAGTGAAGGTAGGACAGAGAGGATTGGAACGGGGGAGTGAAGGTAGGACAGAGAGGATTGGAACGGGGTAGTGAAGGTAGGATGGAGAGGATTGGAACGGGGTAGTGAAGGTAGGATGGAGTGGATTGGAACGGGGTAGTGAAGGTGGGAACGGGGTAGTGAAGTTGGAACGGGGGAGTGAAGGTAGGATGGAGAGGATTGGAACGGGGCCTCGGGGGGAGTGAAGGTAGGATGGAGAGGCTTGGAACGGGGTAGTGAAGGTGGAACGGGGGAGTGAAGGTAGGACAGAGAGGATTGGAACGGGGCCTCGGGGGGAGTGAAGGTAGGATGGAGAGGCTTGGAACGGGGTAGTGAAGGTAGGACGGAGAGGATTGGAACGGGGTAGTGAAGTTGGAACGGGGTAGTGAAGGTAGGACAGAGAGGATTGGAACGGGGTAGTGAAAGTAGGATGGAGAGGATTGGAACGGGGGAGTGAAGGTAGGATGGAGTGGATTGGAACGGGGTAGTGAAGGTAGGACAGAGAGGATTGGAACGGGGTAGTGAAGGTAGGACAGAGAGGATTGGAACGGGGTAGTGAAGGTAGGACAGAGAGGATTGGAACGGGGTAGTGAAGGTAGGACAGAGAGGATTGGAACGGGGTAGTGAAGGTAGGATGGAGAGGATTGGAACGGGGGAGTGAAGGTGGGATGGAGAGGATAGGAACGGGGGAGTGAAGGTAGGATGGAGAGGATAGGAACGGGGGAGAGAAGGTAGGACGGAGAGGATTGGAACGGGGTAGTGAAGGTGGGATGGAGAGGATAGGAACGGGGTAGTGAAGGTAGGACGGAGAGGATTGGAACGGGACCTCGGGGGGAGTGAAGGTAGGACGGAGAGGATTGGAACGGGGTAGTGAAGGTAGGATGGAGAGGATTGGAACGGGACCTCGGGGGGAGTGAAGGTAGGACGGAGAGGAACGGGGGAGTGAAGGTAGGACGGAGAGGATTGGAACGGGGGCGTACTCTGAGTTTCCTCTTGGGGGCTTTGTGTTTGGCGGTTGTTGCTCCCCTACGATGCGTCACAAACTTCCCTGGAGTCGGACTGAGAGAGAGAGAGAGGGGGGGGGGAGAGAGAGAGAGACAGGGAGAGAGAGAGGGGGGGTAGAGAGAGAGAGAGACAGGGAGAGAGAGACAGGGAGAGAGAGAGAGGGAGAGGGGGGGTAGAGAGAGAGAGAGACAGGGAGAGAGAGAGGGGGGTAGAGAGAGAGAGAGACAGACAGGGAGAGAGAGACAGGGAGAGAGAGAGAGAGAGAGAGGGGGGGGGTAGAGAGAGAGAGGGAGAGAGAGACAGGGAGAGAGAGAGGGGGGGTAGAGAGAGAGAGACAGGGAGTGAGAGACAGGGAGAGAGAGAGAGAGAGAGAGAGAGGGGGGGGGTAGAGAGAGAGAGAGGGAGAGGGGGGGAGAGAGAGAGACGGGTAGAGAGAGAGACAGGGGTAGAGAGAGAGGGGGGGGGTAGAGAGAGAGAGAGAGGGAGAGAGAGAGGGGGGGTAGAGAGAGAGAGAGACAGGGAGAGAGAGACAGGGAGAGAGAGACAGGGAGAGAGAGAGAGAGAGAGAGAGAGAGGGGGGTAGAGAGAGAGAGAGAGGGAGAGGGGGGGAGAGAGAGAGACGGGTAGAGAGAGAGACAGGGGTAGAGAGAGAGGGGGGGGGTAGAGAGAGAGAGAGAGAGACAGGGAGAGAGATACAGGGAGAGAGAGACAGAGAAGACCTCTATATAAAAATGTCCATTCATTGATGTAGAACAACTCTGTTGTATAGTGAGTCTATTGAAACCTGATTGGTTGACTGTTAGAGGAGGCGGGTAGCCTAGTGGTTAGAGGAGGAGGCAGGTAGCCTAGTGGTTAGAGGAGGCAGGTAGCCTAGTGGTTAGAGGAGGAGGCAGGTAGCCTAGTGGTTAGAGGAGGCAGGTAGCCTAGTGGTTAGAGGAGGCAGGTAGCCTAGTGGTTAGAGGAGGAGGCAGGTAGCCTGGTGGTTAGAGGAGGAGGCGGGTAGCCTAGTGGTTAGAGGAGGAGGCAGGTAGCCTAGTGGTTAGAGGAGGCAGGTAGCCTAGTAGTGGTTAGAGGAGGAGGCAGGTAGCCTAGTGGTTAGAGGAGGAGGCAGGTAGCCTAGTGGTTAGAGGAGGAGGCGGGTAGCCTAGTGGTTAGAGGAGGCAGGTAGCCTAGTGGTTAGAGGAGGCAGGTAGCCTAGTGGTTAGAGGAGGAGGCAGGTAGCCTAGTGGTTAGAGGAGGAGGCAGGTAGCCTAGTGGTTAGAGGAGGAGGCAGGTAGCCTAGTGGATAGAGGAGGTGGGTAGCCTAGTGGTTAGAGGAGGAGGCAGGTAGCCTAGTGGTTAGAGGAGGCAGGTAGCCTAGTGGTTAGAGGAGGCAGGTAGCCTAGTGGTTAGAGGAGGAGGCAGGTAGCCTAGTGGTTAGAGGAGGAGGCGGGTAGCCTAGTGGTTAGAGGAGGAGGCAGGTAGCCTAGTGGTTAGAGGAGGAGGCAGGTAGCCTAGTGGTTAGAGGAGGAGGCAGGTAGCCTAGTGGTTAGAGGAGGAGGCAGGTAGCCTAGTGGATAGAGGAGGTGGGTAGCCTAGTGGTTAGAGGAGGAGGCAGGTAGCCTAGTGGTTTAGTGGTTAGAGGAGGCAGGTAGCCTAGTGGTTAGAGGGAGGCAGGTAGCCTAGTGGTTAGAGGAGGAGGCAGGTAGCCTAGTGGTTAGAGGAGGCGGGTAGCCTAGTGGTTAGAGGAGGAGGCAGGTAGCCTAGTGGTTAGAGGAGGAGGCAGGTAGCCTAGTGGTTAGAGGAGGAGGCAGGTAGCCTAGTGGTTAGAGGAGGAGGCAGGTAGCCTAGTGGTTAGAGGAGGAGGCAGGTAGCCTAGTGGTTAGAGGAGGAGGCAGGTAGCCTAGTGGTTAGAGGAGGAGGCAGGTAGCCTAGTGGTTAGAGGAGGAGGCGGGTAGCCTAGTGGTTAGAGGAGGAGGCAGGTAGCCTAGTGGTTAGAGGAGGAGGCAGGTAGCCTAGTGGTTAGAGGAGGAGGCAGGTAGCCTAGTGGTTAGAGGAGGAGGCAGGTAGCCTAGTGGTTAGAGGAGGAGGCAGGTAGCCTAGTGGTTAGAGGAGGAGGCAGGTAGCCTAGTGGTTAGAGGAGGAGGCGGGTAGCCTAGTGGTTAGAGGAGGAGGCGGGTAGCCTAGTTAGAGGAGGAGGCAGGTAGCCTAGTGGTTAGAGGAGGAGGCAGGTAGCCTAGTGGTTAGAGGAGGAGGCAGGTAGCCTAGTGGTTAGAGGAGGAGGCGGGTAGCCTAGTGGTTAGAGGAGGCAGGTAGCCTAGTGGTTAGAGGAGGAGGCGGGTAGCCTAGTGGTTAGAGGAGGAGGCAGGTAGCCTAGTGGTTAGAGGAGGCAGGTAGCCTAGTGGTTAGAGGAGGCAGGTAGCCTAGTGGTTAGAGGAGGAGGCAGGTAGCCTAGTGGTTAGAGGAGGCGGGTAGCCTAGTGGTTAGAGGAGGAGGCAGGTAGCCTGGTGGTTAGAGGAGGCAGGTAGCCTAGTGGATAGAGGAGGAGGCAGGTAGCCTAGTGGTTAGAGGAGGAGGCAGGTAACCTAGTGGTTAGAGGAGGAGGCAGGTAGCCTAGTGGTTAGAGGAGGAGGCAGGTAGCCTAGTGGTTAGAGGAGGAGGCAGGTAGCCTAGTGGTTAGAGGAGGAGGCAGGTAGCCTAGTGGTTAGAGGAGGAGGCGGGTAGCCTAGTGGTTAGAGGTGGTTAGAGGAGGAGGCAGGTAGCCTAGTGGTTAGAGGAGGAGGCAGGTAGCCTAGTGGTTAGAGGAGGAGGCAGGTAGCCTAGTGGTTAGAGGAGGAGGCGGGTAGCCTAGTGGTTAGAGGAGGCAGGTAGCCTAGTGGTTAGAGGAGGAGGCAGGTAGCCTAGTGGTTAGAGGAGGCAGGTAGCCTAGTGGTTAGAGGAGGAGGCAGGTAGCCTAGTGGTTAGAGGAGGAGGCAGGTAGCCTAGTGGTTAGAGGAGGAGGCAGGTAGCCTAGTGGTTAGAGGAGGAGGCAGGTAGCCTAGTGGTTAGAGGAGGAGGCAGGTAGCCTAGTGGTTAGAGGAGGCAGGTAGCCTAGTGGTTAGAGGAGGAGGCAGGTAGCCTAGTGGTTAGAGGAGGAGGCAGGTAGCCTAGTGGTTAGAGGAGGAGGCAGGTAGCCTAGTGGTTAGAGGAGGAGGCAGGTAGCCTAGTGGTTAGAGGAGGCAGGTAGCCTAGTGGTTAGAGGAGGCAGGTAGCCTAGTGGTTAGAGGAGGCAGGTAGCCTAGTGGTTAGAGGAGGCAGGTAGCCTAGTGGTTAGAGGAGGCAGGTAGCCTAGTGGTTAGAGGAGGCAGGTAGCCTAGTGGTTAGAGGAGGCAGGTAGCCTAGTGGTTAGAGGAGGAGGCAGGTAGCCTAGTGGTTAGAGGAGGAGGCAGGTAGCCTAGTGGTTAGAGGAGGCAGGTAGCCTAGTGGTTAGAGGAGGCAGGTAGCCTAGTGGTTAGAGGAGGCAGGTAGCCTAGTGGTTAGAGGAGGCAGCTAGCCTAGTGGTTAGAGGAGGCAGCTAGCCTAGTGGTTAGAGGAGGAGGCAGCTAGCCTAGTGGTTAGAGGAGGCGGGTAGCCTAGTGGTTAGAGGAGGCAGGTAGCCTAGTGGTTAGAGGAGGCAGGTAGCCTAGTGGTTAGAGGAGGCAGGTAGCCTAGTGGTTAGAGGAGGCAGGTAGCCTAGTGGTTAGAGGAGGAGGCAGGTAGCCTGGTGGTTAGAGGAGGCAGGTAGCCTAGTGGTTAGAGGAGGAGGCAGGTAGCCTGGTGGTTAGAGGAGGCAGGTAGCCTAGTGGTTAGAGAGTTGGGCCAGTAACTGAAGGTGAAAATCTGTCATTCTGCCCCTGATTCTTAACTGACTTGCCTAGTTAAATGAAGGTTAAATAAAGGTTAAATTAATAAAACATGTAAAAGTCTGTGTGCATGTTGAAGGTTAAATAAAGGTTAAATGAAGGTTAAATAAAGGTTACATGAAGGTTACATTAATAAAACATGTAAAAATCTGACTGTGTGTGTGTGTGTGTTGAAGGTTAAATGAAGGTTAAATAAAGGTTAAATGAAGGTTACATTAATAAAACATGTAAAAATCTGACTGTTTTTGTGTTGAAGGTTAAATGAAGGTTAAATAAAGGTTAAATGAAGGTTACATTAATAAAACATGTAAAAATCTGACTGTGTGTGTGTGTGTGTTGAAGGTTAAATGAAGGTTAAATAAAGGTTAAATGAAGGTTACATTAATAAAACATGTAAAAATCTGACTGTTTTTGTGTTGAAGGTTAAATGAAGGTTAAATAAAGGTTAAATGAAGGTTACATTAATAAAAGATGTAAAAGTCTGACTGTGTGTGTGTCTTGTCTCTAGCTGTGGAGCGTTTAGGGTTGGGTTGGCTGGTGGTCGTTGACTCTTCATCACTCTCACTGGTGCTCACGATACGCTGGGCCTTTCTACCAGTACGCCTCAACAATGACTTCCTGAAACACACACACACACACACACACACACACACACACACACACACACACACACACACACACACACACACACACACACACACACACACACACACACACACACACACACACACACACACACACACACACACACACACACACACACACACACACACACACACACACACACAGACAGGTCAGATAGATACAGATAGACATTTGAAGACCAGAAAGGTAATGCCACTAGTCTGACCTGTCTGCGTTGTTGCTCTGCTGCTGGGTGTGAGGAGGAGGAGGAGGAGGAGGGACAATGAAGATGTTCTCTTCGTCACTGTCCTTCTCTCTCAGACAGGACAGGGCATTGGACTTAGCTAGTCGCGTCGCTCTACTGCCATCTGCTGTACTTGTCTTTCTCCCTCTGGAACAGGGGAAGGGGGGCCGGGAGGAGAGGAAGAGGATGTTTTCGTACCAGTGCAGAAGAAAGGAAGATGGGTCACAGTTGAGATGGTGAGATAAAGAGAGAGAGAGAGAAGCACATAGAAGAAGCAAAGTGAGAGCAAAGTCAGAGCAAAGTGACCATATAACTGCAGAGAAGACCATAGAAGAAGAAACACAGAGAGAGCAGAGAAGAAGACACACAGAGAGAGCAGAGAAGAAGACACACAGAGAGAGCAGAGAAGACCATAGAAGAAGAAACACAGAGAGAGCAGGGAAGACCATAGAAGAAGAAACACAGAGCAGAGAAGACCATAGAAGAAGACATACTAGGAGAGCAGGGAAGACCATAGAAGAAGAAACACAGAGAAGACCATAGAAGAAGAAACACAAAGAGAGCAGGGAAGACCATAGAAGAAGAAACACAGCGAGAGCAGAGAAGACCATAGAAGAAGACATACAGATAGCAGAGAAGACCATAGAAGAAGACATGCAGAGAGAGCAGAGAAGACCATAGAAGAAGACATGCAGAGAGAGCAGAGAAGACCATAGAAGAAGACATACTAGGAGAGCAGGGAAGACCATAGAAGAAGAAACACAGAGAAGACCATAGAAGAAGAAACACAGAGAAGACCATAGAAGAAGAAACACAGCGAGAGCAGAGAAGACCATAGAAGAAGACATACAGATAGCAGAGAAGACCATAGAAGAAGACACACAGAGAGCTAGAATTCCAATCACTGTTACAGACATTTAGACTATAGTAGTCGTTCTAGAAGCAAATCCAGGAGAAGCTAAACCCGCCACCTGATTCAGCGAGCTAATCTATCTAGGCCCTGGTCTGCTGAGCAGGAACGGAGAAAAAGCCTTCACGCCCAGATCACTAGTTCTTCAGGAGCACAAGGTCACACTTACCTCTTGGCCGGGGGTTTGGGGTTGGAGGGCTCAGCAATGGAGAGGTCAGAGGAAGAGGTGGTGTCGAAAACCTGTTTTCGGTTGTCAGGGGAGATCCAGGCCTCCAACTTCCGTTTCTGTTTGCCGTAGGTCTTCATGAACAACGGTTGGCCTGCTCGGTTCATCTTTACTCAGGTCAGTTTCACCAACAAGAAGATCGGGAACCGACTGTCAAATGATAAATAACGGTGACCGGGGCGTATTCGTTACGTGTACCGTTGTACCGTTTAAGAACCAAACTGAGCAAAAAAAAAAACGAGGGTTTCTATTGGACAAATTCAGGTAGGTCCCTCCCTGTTTCGTTCCATGTGCTTCCGTTTAATAAACGTTTTAAAACAGAATTGGCATAATGAATACGCCCCAGTTGACATATTAGGACTAAACGTTACTTAAGCTTATCCTATATCCGTTTTTCTCAATTCATGTAACGTTAGCTAGCGACAACAAAACAACATATGGGGGAGGGAAAAAAACGGACTCTTTTTACATTCAGTGATTTGTTTTTTTACTATGACTAGTCAGCTTAACTATACCTAAAATAGTCTCCCCATAGATATCCATCGGTATAATTGACTTTTTTGGTGTGTGTTGTTGTTGACAGAGTAACGTTACAATGTTTATTTCCCACCGTTACAGCTAACTAGGTTAGCGTCCCAAAAAACATAAAATACTCACCAAACTCAAACATTAAACGTCCCCTCCGTCTGTATCCGTTATCACACCTTTTTATTTATTTAATTTTTTAGCTAACGTTAGTTGATTTAGTTACGGGATGAAATATAAGTATTTTATTCCGTTTTTAAACAACAGACAGAACAACGATAAGAGTACCGCTCCCCCGGTTCAAACGAAACGACGCCTTCTCATTGGTCGAAACTCCACCGGATGTGCGTCGCCTGTCGGAACCGGAAAATGCACCGAAAACTTGATGTGGAAAATATAAATATATATTACTAATATACATTTTCACGACATAATAATAATAAAAAAACAAAAATAAATACCTATATATGTCAATATAAAATCGAATATGTCATTTTAATAGTCTTTGTATTTCAAATCATGTTTTTATTTTCAAGCAGAATCGTTGTCACTCCTTCCGTAAGGTTGTACTGTAACCAAGGAAACCACCAGGTCAGTTTGCGGAAGTTATAGCGGATGTAGCGAA
>NC_138294.1:4725000-4730000 GCF_965601325.2 Salmo salar
CTATAGATTACTATAGATTACTATAGATTACTATAGATTACTACAGATTATTATATTACTACAGATTACTATAGATTACTACAGATTATTAGACTACTATAGACTACTATAGATTACTACAGATTGTTATAGACTACTATAGACTACTATATACTATTATAGATTACTATAGACTACTACAGACTACTATAGATTACTACAGACTACTATAGATTACTATAGACTACTATAGACTACTAAAGACTACTATAGATTACTATATACTACTACAGACTACTACAGACTACTACAAACTGAATCAGACTACTACATACTACTTTAGACTACTACAGACTACTATTAACTACTACAGACTACTACAGAATACTATAGACTACTACAGACCGAATCAGACTACTACAGATTACTACAGACTACTATAGACTACTTCAAACTACTATAGACTACTACAGACCGAATCAGACTACCACAGATTACTACAGACTACTATAGACTACTTCAAACTACTATAGACTACTACAGACCCAATCAGACTACAATAGACCTACCACATATTACTACAGACTACTATAGACTACTTCAAACTATCATAGACTACTACAAACAGAATCAGACTACTACAGACTACTACAAACTACTATAGATTTCCACAGATGACCACAGACTACCATAGACCAACTACAGACTACTGCAAACTGAATTAAACTACTACAGACTACTGCAAACTACTATAGACTACTACAGAGGGCAGATTACAATAGATTAGAATAGATTACTACAGACAACTGACTACCACAGACTACTATATACTACCACAGACTACTATATACTACCGCAGACTACTATATACTACTACAGACTACTATATACTACTACAGACTACTATATACTACTGCAGACTACTATATACTACTGCAGACTACTATATACTACTACAGACTACTATATACTACTGACAGAGACTACTATATACTACTACAGACTACTATATACTACTACAGAATACTATATACTACTACAGACTACTACATACTACCACAGACTACTATAGATTACTACAGACAACA
Organism: Salmo salar; assembly: GCF_965601325.2. NCBI lineage: Eukaryota > Metazoa > Chordata > Actinopteri > Salmoniformes > Salmonidae > Salmo > Salmo salar. The sequence continues at coordinate 4,726,068 of NC_138294.1, forward strand.
ACAGATTACTACAGACTACTATAGACTAATACAGACTACTACAGACTACTATAGACTAATACAGATTACTACAGACTACTACAGACTAATACAGACTACTATAGACTAATATTGACTACCACAGACTACTATAGATTACTACAGACTACTATAGATTACTACAAACTACAATAGATTACTACAGACAACAACAGACTACTACAGACTATAGACTACTAGACTACTTATACTAATACAGACTTAATCAGACTGCTATAGACTACTTCATACTACTATATACCACTGTAGACTACTACAGATCACAAAGAACTGCTACAGACTACTAATACTGCAAGAGACTACTATAGACTACTACAAACCAAATAAGACTACTAGAGGCTACTATAGACTACTTCAAACTACTATAGACTACCCTACAAACAGAATCAGACTACTACAGACTACTATAGACTACTACAAACTACTACAGACTACTACAGACTACTACAAACAGAATCAGACTACTACAAACTACTATAGACTACTACAGACTACTAAAGACTACTACAAACTACTACAGACTACTATAGACTACTATAGACTACTACAGACTACTACAGACTACTACAAACAGAATCAGACCACTACAAACTACTATAGACTACTACAGCCTGAATCAGACTACTACAAACTACTACAGATTACCACAGACTACTATAGACTACTTCAAACTATTATAGACTACAATAGATTACTACAGATGACCACAGACTACTAAAGACCAACTACTGACTACTACAAACTGAATTAGACTACTACAGACTACTAGAAACTACTATAGACTGTTACAAACTGAATCAGACTACTATAGACTACTACAGACTACTAATACTACTATAGACTACAATAGATTACTACAGACTACTATAGACTATTACAAACTGAATCAGACTACTATAGACTACAATAGATTACTGCAGACTACTGATAGACTACAATAGATTACTACAGACTACTAATACTACTGTAGACTACTACAGACTACTATAGACTACTACAGACTACTATAGACTACTACAGCCTGAATCAGACTACTATAGACTATTACAGATTACCACAGACTACTATAGACTACTACAAACTGAATCAGACTACTATAGACTACAATAGATTACTACAGACTACTACATACTACTATAGACTACTACATACTACTATAGATTACTACAGACTACTATAGACTACTACATACTACTATAGACTACTATAGACTACAATAGATTACTACAGACTACTATAGACTATTACAAACTGAATCAGACTACTATAGACTACTACATACTACTATAGACTACTACAGACTACTATAGACTACAATAGATTACTACAGACTACTAATACTACTATACACTACTACATACTACTCTATACTACTATATACTACAATAGACTACTATAGACTACAATAGATTACTACAGACTACTAATACTACTATAGACTACTACATACTACTATAGACTACTATAGACTACTACAGACTACTATAGATTACTATACACTACTATAGATTACTATAGACTACTATAGACTACCACAGACTACTATATACTACTATAGACTACAATAGATTACAATAGATTACTACAGACTACTAATACCACTATACACTACTACATACTACTCTATACTACTATATACTACAATAGACTACTATAGACTACAATAGATTACTACAGACTACTAATACTACTATAGACTACTACATACTACTATAGACTAGTATAGACTACTATAGACTACTACAGACTACTATAGATTACTATACACTACTATAGATTACTATAGACTACTATAGACTACCACAGACTACTATGTACTACTATAGACTACAATAGATTACAATAGATTACTACAGACTACTAATACTACTCTATACTACTATATACTACAATAGACTACTATAGACTACAATAGATTACTAAAGACTACTAATACTACTATAGACTACTACATACTACTATAGACTACTATAGACTACTATAGACTACTACAGACTACTATAGATTACTATACACTACTATAGATTACTATAGACTACTATAGACTACCACAGCCTACTATATACTACTATAGACTACAATAGATTACTACAGACTACTAATACTACTATATACTACTATATACTACTATAGACTACTATAGACTACAATAGATTACTACAGACTACTAATACTACTATAGACTACTACATACTACTATAGACTACTATAGACTGCCACAGACTACCACAGACTACTATAGACTACTATAAATTACTATAAACTACTATATACTACTATATACTACTATAGACTACTATAGACTACAATAGATTACTACAGACTACTAATACTACTATAGACTACTACATACTACTATAGACTACTACAGACTACTATAGACTACCACAGACTCACCACAGGTATGATAACTTAACGTAACGTAACTCACCACAGGTATGCGCAACACTTTGGCCAAGGGGACACGTTTTATAGCCACCTACAGAGAAAACACACACACACACACACACACACACACACACACACACACACACACACACACACAAACATTGACAAATAATACTGCAATTCCAATGGACAAACACAAGTGTGTGTGTGTGTGTGTGTGTGTGTGTGTGTGTGTGTGTGTGTGTGTGTGTGTGTGTGTGTGTGTGTGTGTGTGTGTGTGTGTGTGTGTGTGTGTGTGTGTGTGTGTGTGTGTGTGTGTGTGTGTGTGTGTGTTTTATTAAATGCTTCTCACAGGTAGGTTGTCTTCTCTGCGGTAACCAGCGTAGACGGTCCCGTAGCCTCCGTCTCCCAGACAACCCAACTCTACAAACCTCTCTGCGACTGGATCCGGAGTTGGTTCTCTACTGTTGCATTGTGGGGGCTGTAACGCGTTGACCTGCGTGGTGCCGGACATGTAGGAGGAGCCAAATATATTCTCTAAAGACAGATACCCCTCCTCCTCCTCTTCCTTCTGACTCCTCCCTTTCCTCTTCCTCTCTCCTCTTCCTCCCGTACTCCTCTCGGAGCTCTTCCTGTTCCTCCGCCTCCTCCTCTCTGCTCTCTCATCCCTCAGGGTGAGTCTGCCGAGTCCCTCGTTCGCCCCTCCCTCATTGGCCAGAGGGCTGGTGTGGGTGTCTGAGAAGGGGGTAATTAAAGATGCAGTCCGGGATCTTAAGGACTTCGTAACATATTGTACGTATATTAGAATTTGTAACGTATCATATATAAGAATTGCACAAAAAAAACAATTATAATTGCAGGACGTAACATTTTTCGTTACGGATTACGTAGTGCACAATTTTCGGTAACCCAGTTTTGCCTCGTGGGCACTACTTTCAAACATACTATCTGAAATTATAGAAAAGTTCTGGAGCATCACTTTAAGTATGCTAAAACCTGTTTTGGATAGGGGGTGGTATTTTCACGTCCGGATGAAAAGTGTGCCCAAAGTAAACTGCCTGCTACTCAGGCCCAGAAGCCAGGATATGCATATAATTGGTAGATTTGGATAGAAAACACTCTTAAGTTTCTAAAACTGTTAAAATTATGTCTGTGAGTATAACAGAACTTATTTGGCAGGCGAAACCCCGAGGACAAACCATCCAGGAATATTTTTGTTGTTGTTGAGGTGACTGTTTTCCCCGTTAATTTTCTATGGGAACCTAGATTTCTTTGGGACTTGGTTGCAGTTCCTATCGCTTCCACTAGATGTCAACAGTCTTTAGAAATTGGTTGATGTTTTTCTTTAGAGAAATGAAGAAGTACGGCTTTTTCAGAACGAGGGTCCAGCCGAGTGGACTCTACTGTTTTGATGCGCGCTCCAGGTAAAACTCCAGGTCACGCGCTTCACGTTGTTTTTATCCGGTATTGAACACAGTTTATCCCGTGTTAAATTTGATCGATTAT
>NC_138294.1:4735000-4752500 GCF_965601325.2 Salmo salar
CTCCCTTCCCCTCCTCTATCTGGACCATAAACAACTTTCTCTTGTTTCTCAACAGACATTGGCGATGACTGTGTTTGTGTATATGTGTGTGTGTGTGTGTGTGTTTGTGTGTGTGTGTGTGTGTGTGTGTGTGTGTGTGTGTGTGTGTGTGTGTAACTGGTGAGGCTCTATCTAGAGCAACGCTAGTTGCAGAAAATCATTCACACGGCTGTGTGCTTTGCAACAAACCGTGGAGCCAAACGTTGTGCGCAGCCCGGTGGTGGGCTAAGCTACCGGAGAAGTAGTCCGGTTCGTTAGGGGAAACCTTCTCAACTGTGTCGGTAGTATCGCGCTGTTATTACACCGTTTTGCCCGATCAGTGTGATGGTATACTGGTAGGCTAGTTAGATCACAGGCACGATTGACTTGACCACTATAGGGACCAGCGCTAGTCCAGCGCTAGTGTTCCCTGTAGCTCAGTTGGTAGAGCATGGTGTTTGCAACTCCAGGGTTGTGGGTTCGATTCCCACGGGGGGGCCAGTACGGAAAGAAAAAAAAAATGTATGAAATTGTAAGTCGCTCTGGATAAGAGCGTCTGCTAAATGACTAAAATGTAAAAGTAGTCTGTGGATGTGAGTTGAGTGTTGGGACGTTATGGAGACTAGTCTACTGAGTACCCTGTTATAGCTACTAACTAGTCTATTACCCTGTTATAGCTAATAACTAGGCTATTACCCTGTTATAGCTAATAACTAGGCTATTACCCTGTTATAGCTACTAACTAGTCTATTACCCTGTTATAGCTACTAACTAGGCTATTACCCTGTTATAGCTACTAACTATTACCCTGTTATAGCTACTAACTAGTCTATTACCCTGTTATAGCTACTAACTAGTCTATTACCCTGTTATAGCTACTAACTAGTCTATTACCCTGTTATAGCTACTAACTAGGCTATTACCCTGTTATAGCTACTAACTAGGCTATTACCCTGTTATAGCTACTAACTATTACCCTGTTATAGCTACTAACTATTACCCTGTTGTAGCTACTAACTATTACCCTGTTATAGCTACTAACTAGTCTATTACCCTGTTATAGCTACTAACTAATACCCTGTTATAGCTACTAACTAGTCTATTACCCTGTTATAGCTACTAACTAGTCTATTACCCTGTTATAGCTACTAACTAGGCTATTACCCTGTTATAGCTACTAACTATTACCCTGTTATAGACACTAACTATTACCCTGTTATAGCTACTAACTAGGCTATTACCCTGTTATAGCTACTAACTAGGCTATTACCCTGTTATAGCTACTAACTATTACCCTGTTATAGCTACTAACTATTACCCTGTTATAGCTACTAACTATTACCCTGTTATAGCTACTAACTAGTCTATTACCCTGTTATAGCTACTAACTAGGCTATTACCCTGTTATAGCTACTAACTATTACCCTGTTATAGCTACTAACTAGTCTATTACCCTGTTATAGCTACTAACTATTACCCTGTTATAGCTACTAACTAGTCTAATACCCTGTTATAGCTACTAACTATTACCCTGTTATAGCTACTAACTAGTCTATTACCCTGTTATAGCTACTAACTAGGCTATTACCCTGTTATAGCTACTAACTATTACCCTGTTATAGCTACTAACTATTACCCTGTTATAGCTACTAACTAGTCTATTACCCTGTTATAGCTACTAACTATTACCCTGTTATAGCTACTAACTAGTCTAATACCCTGTTATAGCTACTAACTATTACCCTGTTATAGCTACTAACTAGTCTATTACCCTGTTATAGCTACTAACTAGGCTATTACCCTGTTATAGCTACTAACTAGGCTATTACCCTGTTATAGCTACTAACTAGGCTATTACCCTGTTATAGCTACTAACTAGGCTATTACCCTGTTATAGCTACTAACTATTACCCTGTTATAGCTACTAACTAGTCTATTACCCTGTTATAGCTACTAACTAGGCTATTACCCTGTTATAGCTACTAACTATTACCCTGTTATAGCTACTAACTATTACCCTGTTATAGCTACTAACTATTACCCTGTTATAGCTACTAACTATTACCCTGTTATAGTTACTAACTATTACCCTGTTATAGCTACTAACTATTACCCTGTTATAGCTACTAACTAGGCTATTACCCTGTTATAGCTACTAACTATTACCCTGTTATAGCTACTAACTATTACCCTGTTATAGCTACTAACTAGGCTATTACCCTGTTATAGCTACTAACTAGGCTATTACCCTGTTATAGCTACTAACTAGGCTATTACCCTGTTATAGCTACTAACTAGGCTATTACCCTGTTATAGCTACTAACTAGTCTATTACCCTGTTATAGCTACTAACTATTACCCTGTTATAGCTACTAACTAGTCTATTACCCTGTTATAGCTACTAACTAGTCCCCCCCCCATGATTTCCTTTTCATGGGATGTTTACAGTGTTGTTGATGTCCCACTCTGTGATGGTATTCACCGTTAAGGGTGATTGGGCTTAAAGGATGCAGTTTTGTTCAGTTTTTTGTTGTTGTTGAGGCGACCCGATCAAATTCACATAGAAATTTGAGTTATAAATCAGTCATTCTCACTAACCAAATGAAACCTTTGCAGTTGAAAGGTTGTTCAGAGGCGTTAAATACGGAAGACACGTTTCAGTTGAATGCATTCAGTTGTACAACTGACTAGGTATCCCCCCTTTCCCTTTCCAACTGACTAGGTATCCCCCCTTTCCCTTTCCAACTGACTAGGTATCCCCCCTTTCCAACTGACTAGGTATCCCCCCTTTCCAACTGACTAGGTATCCCCCCTTTCCAACTGACTAGGTATCCCCCCTTTCCAACTGACTAGGTATCCCCATTTCCCTTTACAACTGACTAGGTATCCCCCCTTTCCCTTTCCAACTGACTAGGTATCCCCCTTTCCCTTTCCAACTGACTAGGTATCCCCCCTTTCCAACTGACTAGGTATCCCCATTTCCCTTTCCAACTGACTAGGTATCCCCATTTCCCTTTCCAACTGACTAGGTATCCCCCCTTTCCCTTTCCAACTGACTAGGTATCCCCATTTCCCTTTACAACTGACTAGGTATCCCCCCTTTCCCTTTCCAACTGACTAGGTATCCCCCATTTCCCTTTCCAACTGACTAGGTATCCCCCCTTTCCCTTTCCAACTGACTAGGTATCCCCCCTTTCCCTTTCCAACTGACTAGGTATCCCCATTTCCCTTTCCAACTGACTAGGTATCCCCCCTTTCCCTTTCCAACTGACTAGGTATCCCCCTTTCTCTTTCCAACTGACTAGGTATCCCCATTTCCCTTTCCAACTGACTAGCTATCCCCCCTTTCCAACTGACTAGGTATCCCCCCTTTCCAACTGACTAGGTATCCCCCCTTTCCCTTTCCAACTGACTAGGTATCCCCATTTCCCTTTCCAACTGACTAGGTATCCCCCCTTTCCCTTTCCAACTGACTAGGTATCCCCCTTTCCCTTTCCAACTGACTAGGTATCCCCCCTTTCCAACTGACTAGGTATCCCCCCTTTCCAACTGACTAGGTATCCCCCCTTTCCAACTGACTAGGTATCCCCCCTTTCCAACTGACTAGGTATCCCCCCTTTCCCTTTCCAACTGACTAGGTATCCCCCCTTTCCCTTTCCAACTGACTAGGTATCCCCCCCTTCCCTTTCCAACTGACTAGGTATCCCCCCTTTCCCTTTCCAACTGACTAGGTATCCCCCCTTTCCCTTTCCAACTGACTAGGTATCCCCCCTTTCCAACTGACTAGGTATCCCCATTTCCCTTTCCAACTGACTAGGTATCCCCCCTTTCCCTTTCCAACTGACTAGGTATCCCCCCTTTCCAACTGACTAGGTATCCCCCCTTTCCAACTGACTAGGTATCCCCCCTTTCCCTTTCCAACTGACTAGGTATCCCCCATTTCCCTTTCCAACTGACTAGGTATCCCCCCTTTCCCTTTCCAACTGACTAGGTATCCCCCCTTTCCCTTTCCAACTGACTAGGTATCCCCCCTTTCCCTTTCCAACTGACTAGGTATCCCCCTTTCCCTTTCCAACTGACTAGGTATCCAACCTTTCCCTTTCCAACTGACTAGGTATCCCCCCTTTCCCTTTCCAACTGACTAGGTATCCCCCCTTTCCAACTGACTAGGTATCCCCCCTTTCCCTTTACAACTGACTAGGTATCCCCCCTTTCCCTTTCCAACTGACTAGGTATCCCCCCTTTCCAACTGACTAGGTATCCCCCCTTTCCCTTTCCAACTGACTAGGTATCCCCCCTTTCCAACTGACTAGGTATCCCCCCTTTCCCTTTCCAACTGACTAGGTATCCCCCCTTTCCCTTTCCAACTGACTAGGTATCCCCCCTTTCCCTTTCCAACTGACTAGGTATCCCCCTTTCCCTTTCCAACTGACTAGGTATCCCCCCTTTCCAACTGACTAGGTATCCCCCCTTTCCAACTGACTAGGTATCCCCCCTTTCCAACTGACTAGGTATCCCCCCTTTCCAACTGACTAGGTATCCCCCCTTTCCCTTTCCAACTGACTAGTTACCCCCCTTTCCAACTGACTAGGTATCCCCCCTTTCCAACTGACTAGGTATCCCCCCTTTCCCTTTCCAACTGACTAGGTATCCCCCCTTTCCCTTTACAACTGACTAGGTATCCCCCCTTTCCCTTTCCAACTGACTAGGTATCCCCCCTTTCCCTTTCCAACTGACTAGGTATCCCCCCTTTCCCTTTCCAACTGACTAGGTATCCCCCCTTTCCAACTGACTAGGTATCCCCATTTCCCTTTCCAACTGACTAGGTATCCCTCCTTTCCAACTGACTAGGTATCCCCATTTCCCTTTCCAACTGACTAGGTATCCCCCCTTTCCCTTTCCAACTGACTAGGTATCCCTCCTTTCCAAGTGACTAGGTATCCCCCCTTTCCAACTGACTAGGTATCCCCCCTTTCCCTTTCCAACTGACTAGGTATCCCCCCTTTCCAACTGACTAGGTATCCCCCTTTCCCTTTCCAACTGACTAGGTATCCCCCCTTTCCAACTGACTAGGTATCCCCCCTTTCCCTTTCCAACTGACTAGGTATCCCCCCTTTCCCTTTCCAACTGACTAGGTATCCCCCCTTTCCCTTTCCAACTGACTAGGTATCCCCCCTTTCCAACTGACTAGGTATCCCCTTTCCCTTTCCAACTGACTAGGTATCCCCCCTTTCCCTTTCCAACTGACTAGGTATCCCCATTTCCCTTTCCAACTGACTAGGTATCCCCCTTTCCCTTTCCAACTGACTAGGTATCCCCATTTCCCTTTCCAACTGACTAGGTATCCCCATTTCCCTTTCCAACTGACTAGGTATCCCCCATTTCCCTTTCCAACTGACTAGGTATCCCCATTTCCCTTTCCAACTGACTAGGTATCCCCCATTTCCCTTTCCAACTGACTAGGTATCCCCATTTCCCTTTCCAACTGACTAGGTATCCCCATTTCCCTTTCCAACTGACTAGGTATCCCCCCTTTCCCTTTCCAACTGACTAGGTATCCCCCCTTCCCAACTGACTAGGTATCCCCCCTTTCCCTTTCCAACTGACTAGGTATCCCCCCTTTCCCTTTACAACTGACTAGGTATCCCCCCTTTCCCTTTCCAACTGACTAGGTATCCCCCCTTTCCCTTTCCAACTGACTAGGTATCCCCCCTTTCCCTTTCCAACTGACTAGGTATCCCCCCTTTCCAACTGACTAGGTATCCCCCCTTTCCCTTTCCAACTGACTAGGTATCCCCCTTTCCCTTTCCAACTGACTAGGTATCCCCCCTTTCCAACTGACTAGGTATCCCCCCTTTCCAACTGACTAGGTATCCCCCCTTTCCCTTTCCAACTGACTAGGTATCCCCCCTTTCCCTTTCCAACTGACTAGGTATCCCCATTTCCCTTTCCAACTGACTAGGTATCCCCCCTTCCCTTTCCAACTGACTAGGTATCCCCATTTCCCTTTCCAACTGACTAGGTATCCCTCCTTTCCAACTGACTAGGTATCCCCCCTTTCCCTTTCCAACTGACTAGGTATCCCCATTTCCCTTTCCAACTGACTAGGTATCCCTCCTTTCCAACTGACTAGGTATCCCCCCTTTCCCTTTCCAACTGACTAGGTATCCCCCCTTTCCAAATGACTAGGTATCCCCCTTTCCCTTTCCAACTGACTAGGTATCCCCCCTTTCCCTTTCCAACTGACTAGGTATCCCCCTTTCCCTTTCCAACTGACTAGGTATCCCCCTTTCCCTTTCCAACTGACTAGGTATCCCCCTTTCCCTTTCCAACTGACTAGGTATCCCCCATTTCCCTTTCCAACTGACTAGGTATCCCCATTTCCCTTCCCAACTGACTAGGTATCCCCCCTTTCCCTTTCCAACTGACTAGGTATCCCCATTTCCCTTCCCAACTGACTAGGTATCCCCATTTCCCTTTCCAACTGACTAGGTATCCCCCCTTTCCCTTTCCAAATGACTAGGTATCCCCATTTCCCTTCCCAACTGACTAGGTATCCCCATTTCCCTTTCCAACTGACTAGGTATCCCCCTTTCCCTTTCCAACTGACTAGGTATCCCCCCTTTCCCTTTCCAACTGACTAGGTATCCCCCATTTCCCTTTCCAACTGACTAGGTATCCCCATTTCCCTTCCCAACTGACTAGGTATCCCCATTTCCCTTTCCAACTGACTAGGTATCCCCCCTTTCCCTTTCCAAATGACTAGGTATCCCCATTTCCCTTCCCAACTGACTAGGTATCCCCATTTCCCTTTCCAACTGACTAGGTATCCCCCTTTCCCTTTCCAACTGACTAGGTATCCCCCCTTTCCAACTGACTAGGTATCCCCCCTTTCCCTTTCCAACTGACTAGGTATCCCCCCTTTCCAACTGACTAGGTATCCCCCCTTTCCCTTTCCAACTGACTAGGTATCCCTCCTTTCCAACTGACTAGGTATCCCCCCTTTCCCTTTCCAACTGACTAGGTATCCCCCTTTCCCTTTCCAACTGACTAGGTATCCCCCCTTTCCAACTGACTAGGTATCCCCATTTCCCTTTCCAACTGAATAGGTATCCCCCTTTCCCTTTCCAACTGACTAGGTATCCCCATTTCCCTTTCCAACTGAATAGGTATCCCCCTTTCCCTTTCCAACTGACTAGGTATCCCTCCTTTCCCTTTCCAACTGACTAGGTATCCCCCATTTCCCTTTCCAACTGACTAGGTATCCCCCTTTCCAACTGACTAGATATCCCCCCTTTCCCTTTCCAACTGACTAGGTATCCCCCCTTTCCCTTTCCAACTGACTAGGTATCCCCCCTTTCCCTTTCCAACTGACTAGGTATCCCCATTTCCCTTCCCAACTGACTAGGTATCCCCATTTCCCTTTCCAACTGACTAGGTATCCCCATTTCCCTTCCCAACTGACTAGGTATCCCCATTTCCCTTTCCAACTGACTAGGTATCCCCCTTTCCCTTTCCAACTGACTAGGTATCCCCCATTTCCCTTTCCAACTGACTAGGTATCCCCATTTCCCTTTCCAACTGACTAGGTATCCCCATTTCCCTTCCCAACTGACTAGGTATCCCCATTTCCCTTTCCAACTGACTAGGTATCCCCCCTTTCCAACTGACTAGGTATCCCCATTTCCCTTTCCAACTGACTAGGTATCCCCCCTTTCCCTTTCCAAATGACTAGGTATCCCCATTTCCCTTCCCAACTGACTAGGTATCCCCATTTCCCTTTCCAACTGACTAGGTATCCCCCCTTTCCCTTTCCAACTGACTAGGTATCCCCCATTTCCCTTTCCAACTGACTAGGTATCCCCATTTCCCTTCCCAACTGACTAGGTATCCCCATTTCCCTTTCCAACTGACTAGGTATCCCCCCTTTCCCTTTCCAAATGACTAGGTATCCCCATTTCCCTTTCCAACTGACTAGGTATCCCCCCTTTCCCTTTCCAACTGACTAGGTATCCCCATTTCCCTTTCCAACTGACTAGGTATCCCCATTTCCCTTTCCAACTGACTAGGTATCCCCCATTTCCCTTTCCAACTGACTAGGTATCCCCCCTTTCCCTTTCCAACTGACTAGGTATCCCCCCTTTCCCTTTCCAACTGACTAGGTATCCGCCTTTTCCCTTTCCAACTGACTAGGTATCCCCCCTTTCCCTTTCCAACTGACTAGGTATCCCCCCTTTCCAACTGACTAGGTATCCCCATTTCCCTTTCCAACTGACTAGGTATCCCCCCTTTCCCTTTCCAACTGACTAGGTATCCCTCCTTTCCAACTGACTAGATATCCCCCCTTTCCCTTTCCAACTGACTAGGTATCCCCCCTTTCCAACTGACTAGGTATCCCCCTTTCCCTTTCCAACTGACTAGGTATCCCCCTTTCCCTTTCCAACTGACTAGGTATCCCCCCTTTCCAACTGACTAGGTATCCCCCTTTCCAACTGACTAGGTATCCCCCCTTTCCAACTGACTAGGTATCCCCCTCCTTTCCAACTGACTAGGTATCCCCATTTCCCTTTCCAACTGACTAGGTATCCCCATTTCCCTTTCCAACTGACTAGGTATCCCCCCTTTCCCTTTCCAACTGACTAGGTATCCCCCCTTTCCCTTTCCAACTGACTAGGTATCCCCCCTTTCCCTTTCCAACTGACTAGGTATCCCCCCTTTCCCTTTCCAACTGACTAGGTATCCCCCTTTCCCTTTCCAACTGACTAGGTATCCCCCCTTTCCCTTTCCAACTGACTAGGTATCCCCCCTTTCCAACTGACTAGGTATCCCCCCTTTCCCTTTCCAACTGACTAGGTATCCCCCCTTTCCCTTTCCAACTGACTAGGTATCCCCCCTTTCCCTTTCCAACTGACTAGGTATCCCCCCTTTCCAACTGACTAGGTATCCCCCTTTCCCTTTCCAACTGACTAGGTATCCCCCCTTTCCCTTTCCAACTCTCATTTTGTAGACTAGCCTACCTGCACAGCCTACCCTCCTCTTATCCATAATACTCTCATTTTGTAGACTAGCCTACCTGCACGCCTTCCCTCCTCTTATCCATAATACTCTCATTTTGTAGACTAGCCTACCTGCACAGCCTACCCTCCTCTTATCCATAATACTCTCATTTTGTAGACTAGCCTACCTGCACAGCCTACCCTCCTCTTATCCATAATACTCTCATTTTGTAGACTAGCCTACCTGCACAGCCTACCCTCCTCTTATCCATAATACTCTCATTTTGTAGACTAGCCTACCTGCACGGCCTACCCTCCTCTTATCCATAATACTCTCATTTTGTAGACTAGCCTACCTGCACAGCCTACCCTCCTCTTATCCATAATACTCTCATTTTGTAGACTAGCCTACCTGCACAGCCTACCCTCCTCTTATCCATAATACTCTCATTTTGTAGACTAGCCTACCTGCACAGCCTACCCTCCTCTTATCCATAATACTCTCATTTTGTAGACTAGCCTACCTGCACAGCCTACCCTCCTCTTATCCATAATACTCTCATTTTGTAGACTAGCCTACCTGCACAGCCTACCCTCCTCTTATCCATAATACTCTCATTTTGTAGACTAGCCTACCTGCACAGCCTACCCTCCTCTTATCCATAATACTCTCATTTTGTAGACTAGCCTACCTGCACAGCCTACCCTCCTCTTATCCATAATACTCTCATTTTGTAGACTAGCCTACCTGCACAGCCTACCCTCCTCTTATCCATAATACTCTCATTTTGTAGACTAGCCTACCTGCACAGTCTACCCTCCTCTTATCCATAATACTCTCATTTTGTAGACTAGCCTACCTGCACAGCCTACCCTCCTCTTATCCATAATACTCTATTAGCCACCAAGTGCTAACAGTCAGTATCTAAATATAATGTGTGAAATGCTTGATAGTGTCTGTGATGTAAACAGAGACGTTTGCTTTCTTGGGGACCTGAATATCGACTGGTTTTCATCGAGCTGTCCGCTCAAGAGGAAGCTTCTCGCTGTAACCAGTGCCTGTAATCAGGTTCGGGTTATTAATCAACCCTACCAAAAGGGTGTTTACAAAACACTACAGGAACAAGATCGTCCACATGTATCGATCACATGTTTATTAATACTGTAGAACCTTTTGTTCTGAAGCTGTATCCGTACCCATTGGATGCAGTGATCACGATATAGCGGACATATCCAGGAAAGACAAAGTTCCAACAGCTGGGGCCTAAAAATAGTGTGTAAGAGATCATACAACATTTTTAGCTGTGACTCTTATGTGGACGATGTTAAAAAAATATTTGTTGGTCTGATGTGATTAAATGAGGAGTTTCCAGACGCTGCACTTGATGTATTTATGAAATTGCTTCTGTCCCGATTATTGATGAACATGAAACCTGTTAAGAAACGGACTGTTAGAACTGTTAAGGCTCCGTGGATTGACGAGGAATTAAAAAAAAAAAAAAACCCTGTATGATTGAAAGAGATGGGGGGCAAAAGGAAGTGGCTAATAAGTCTGGCTGTACATCTGACTGGCTGAGACTTCCTGCAAAAAGTGAGAAATTATGTGACTAAAACTCAACAAAAAGGAGAAGAACCTGTATTATGAATCCAAGATCAATGATATAAAGAATGATGGGGAAAAAAAAACTTTGCAGTACTTTTAAAATGAAATTATGGGCAGAAAGACAAATTCAACTCCGTCTTTCATCGAATCAGACGGCTTTATTCATCACAAAAAAAAACATTTGATGTTGCCAATTATTTAAATGATTATTTCATTGGCAAAGTGGGCAAACTTAAGGCAGGAAATGCCCACGACAAACAGTGAGCAATTATATTCATGCATAATCAGAGGCAGGTGTCTTTCGCTGTCTCTGATTGGAAGTGCAAGTTTGAATTTTATAAAGTTAGTATAGGTAGCTGAGACTCCATTCTTTCCGAGTCGGTGTGTCACGTCGTAGCTGAGACTCCATTCTTTCCGAGTCGGTGTGTCATGTCGTAGCTGAGACTCCATTCTTTCCGAGTCAGTGTGTCATGTCGTAGCTGAGACTCCATTCTTTCCGAGTCAGTGTGTCATGTCGTAGCTGAGACTCCATTCTTTCCGAGTCGGTGTGTCACGTCGTAGCTGAGACTCCATTCTTTCCGAGTCGGTGTGTCATGTCGTTACTGAGACTTCATTCTTTCTGAGTCGGTGTGTCATGTCGTAGCTGAGACTCCATTCTTTCTGAGTCAGTGTGTCATGTCGTTACTGAGACTCCATTCTTTCCGAGTCAGTGTGTCACGTCGTAACTGAGACTCCATTCTTACTGCAGACGTGGTTTAATGTTAATTCAGAGCAGATATTTAGCAGAGTTTTAGGAAAACGTGGACACGCTAAAAACTGCGGGAGATTTTTCTTTTCGTCTTCACAGTTCTTACAGTAAACGTTGTTGTAAAATATTCAGTTTACATTTTTAAAAGTTGTCCTTCTGCGTAGAGTTGTATGGCTTGTTAAACTTTGAAATCAATTTTTTTGGTTTTGTTTGGCAAACATTCAAAGTGAAAAATGTTTGTCTTAGCTGATCCGTCACAGTGGAACTGTGCTGTTTGTCCTTCTGTTAATGGCCTGTTTATGTTGCAAGGGCTTCTGGGAAATGAATATAAATAACATTCCTGTAAACAACTTTCCTGTGTTCTGAAGATTTATAAATGTTTTGGCCTTGTAAACTTGGACACTGAACCTCCAGAGTTTTCTAAATGATGACTCCTTGTGGATGAAAGGATATGTTGTGTGTTTCTGTGCATCTTCTGCACTTTTGCCATGCAGTCATTCTCTCTCTCTCTCTCTCTCTCTCTTCCCTCTCTCTCTCTCTCTTCCCTCTCTCTTTCTCTCTCTCTCTCTCTCTCTCTCTCTCTCTCTCTCTTCTCTCTCTCTCTCTCCTTCTCTCTCTCTCTCTCTTCCCTCTCTCTCTCTCTCTCTCTCTGTCTCTCTCTCTTCTCTCTCTCTCTCTCTCTGCTCTCTCTCTTCTCTCTCTCTCTCTCTCTCTCCTTCTCTCTCTCTTCTCTCTCTCTCTCTCTCTCTCTCTCTCCTTCCTCTCTCTCTCTCTCTCTCTCTCTCTTCCCTCTCTCTCTCTCCTCTCTCTCTTCTCTCTCTTCTCTCTCTCTCTTCTCTCTCTCTCTCTCCCTTTCTCTCTTCTCTCTCATCTTCCCTCTCTCTCCCTCTCTCTCTCTCTCTCTCCCTCTCTCTTCTCTCTCTCTCTCTCTCTCTCTCTCTCTCTCTCTCTTCTCTCTCTCTCTCTCTCCTTCTCTCTCTCTCTCTCTCCCTCTCTCTCTCTCTCTCTCTGTCTCTCTCTCTCTCTCCCTCTCTCTCTCTCTCTCTCTCTCTTCTCTCTCTTCTCTCTCTCTTCTCTCTCTCTCTCTCCCTTTCTCTCTTCTCTCTCCATCTTCCCTCTCTCTCTCTGTCTCTCTGTCTCTCTGTCTCTCTCTCTCTCTCTCTTCCTGGTCTGCAGTGTGTGTCTCTGTCCAGACCCTGGTCTGCAGTGTCTCTGTCCAGGGGACATGATGTCATTGCTAATAGCAGAGAGCTCTCTGGTTGCTAAGGTATTTTATATTCCCTTCCCCCTCCTCTCTCTCTCAGTTCAATTCAGTTTCATTTCAATTCAGTTTCATTTCAATTTCATTTCAGTTTCATTTCAATTTCATTTCAATTTCATTTCAGTTTCAGAGTCTCAATTTGTTGTTTGTCCCATTTTGTGAATTCTTGGTTGGTGAGCGGACCCCAGACCTCACAACTTTTCAAATACAAAGATTCAAGTAATTTTAGCCAGATCCTAATTGGTAGGTCGAGTTTTATGTTCCTTTTATATTTGTGGTCCTGGCGACTGGACCTTTTTTGGAACACCAATATTTTGGTCTTACTGATATTTACTGTCAGGGCCCAGGTCTGTCAGGGCCCAGGTCTGTCAGGGCCCAGGTCTGACAGAATCTGTGCAGAAGATCTAGGTGCTGCTGTGAGGACCTCCTTGGTTGGGGACAGATCTAGGTGTTGCTGTGGGCCCTCCTTGGTTGGGGACAGATCTAGGTGCTGCTGTAGGGCCCTCCTTGGTTGGGGACAGATCTAGGTGCTGCTGTAGGCCCTCCTTGGTTGGGGGACAGATCTAGGTGCTGCTGTAGGCCCTCCTTGGTTGGGGGACAGATCTAGGTGCTGCTGTAGGCCCTCCTTGGTTGGGGGACAGATCTAGGTGCTGCTGTAGGCCCTCCTTGGTTGGGGACAGATCTAGGTGCTGCTGTAGGCCCTCCTTGGTTGGGGACAGATCTAGGTGCTGCTGTAGGCCCTCCTTGGTTGGGGACAGATCTAGGTGCTGCTGTAGGCCCTCCTTGGTTGGGGACAGATCTAGGTGCTGCTGTAGGCCCTCCTTGGTTGGGGACAGATCTAGGTGCTGCTGTAGGTCCTCCTTGGTTGGGGACAGATCTAGGTGCTGCTGTAGGCCCTCCTTGGTTGGGGACAGATCTAGGTGCTGCTGTAGGCCCTCCTTGGTTGGGGACAGATCTAGGTGCTGCTGTAGGCCCTCCTTGGTTGGGGACAGATCTAGGTGCTGCTGTAGGCCCTCCTTGGTTGGGGACAGAAGCACCAGATCATCAGGAAACAGTAGACATTTGACTTCAGATTCTAGTAGGGTGAGGGCCGGGTGCTGCAGACTGTTCTAGTGCCCTCGCCAATACATTGATATAAATGTTGAAGAGGGTGGGGCTTAAGCTGCATCCCTGTCTCACCCCACGGCCCTGTGGGAAGAAATGTGTGATTTTTTGTTGCCAATTTTAACTGCCCACTTGTTGTTTGTGTACATGAATGTTATAATGTCGTATGTTTTTCCCCCCAACACCACTTTCCATCCATTTGTATAGCAGACCCTCAGACCCTCAGACCCTCAGACCCTCAGGCCCTCAGACCCTCAGACCCTCAGACCCTCAGACCCTCAGACCCTCAGGCCCTCAGGCCCTCAGGCCCTCAGACCCTCAGACCCCTCAGACCCTCAGACCCTCAGACCCTCATGCCCTCAGACCCTCAGACCCTCAGACCCTCAGACCCTCAGACCCTCAGGCCAAATTGAGTCGAAAGCTTTTTTTGAAATCAACAAAGCCTGAGAAGACTTTGCCTTTGTTTTGGTTTGTTTGTTTGTCAGTTAGGGTTTGCAGGGTGAATACGTGGTCTGTTGTACGGTAATTTGGTAAAAAGACAATTGGACATTTGCTCAGAACATTGTTTTCACTGAGGAAATGTACAAGTCTGCTGTTAATGATAATGCAGAGGATTATCCCAAGGTTGCTGTTGACGCATATCCCACGGTAGTTATTGGGGTCAAATTTGTCTCCACTTTTGTGGATTGGGGGTGATCAGTCCTTTGTTCCAAATATTAGGGAAGATGCCAGAGCTGAGGATGATGTTAAAGAGTTTAAGTATAGCCAATTGTAATTTGTGGTCTGTATATTTGATCATTTCATTGAGGATACCGTCAACACCACAGACCTTTTTGGGTTGGAGGGTTTTGTATTTTGTCCTGTTGTTCATTCAATGTAATTGGAGAATCCAGTGGGTTCTGGTCGTCTTTAACCTCTCTGGGCTAGGTGGGATGACCGGTGGGACGACCCACTCTATTCAAACAGCCAGTGGAACAGCGTGGTGCGAAATACAAAAAAACCTCAAAAATGCAATAATTTCAATTTTTCAAAAATACGACTATTTTACACCATTTTAAAGATAAGACTCTCGTTAATCTAACCACATTGTCCGATTTCAAAAAGGCTTTACAGCGAAAGCAAAACATTCGATTATGTTAGGAGAGTACATAGACCAAAATAATCACACAGCCATTTTCCAAGCTAGCATATATGTCACAAAAACCCAAAACACAGCTAAATGAAGCACTAACCTTTGATCTTCATCAGATGACACTCCTAGGACATTATGTTACACAATACATGCATGTTTTGTTCAATCAAGTTCATATTTACATCCAAAACCAGCTTTTTACATTAGCATGTGATGTTCAGAACTAGCATTCCCACCGAACACTTCCGGTGAATTTACTAAATTACTCATCATAAACATTGACAAAATACATAACAATTATTTAAAGAATTATAGATACAGAACTCCTTTATGCAATCGCTATGTCAGATTTTAAAATAGCTTTTCGGTAAAAGCACATTTTTCAATATTCTGAGTACATAACTCAGCCATCACGGCTAGCTTATTTGACACCCGCCAAGTTCGGGGCTCACTAAACTCAGAATTACTATTAGAAATATTGTATTACCTTTGCTGATCTTCGTCAGAATGCACTCCCAGGACTGCTACTTCCACAAGAAATGTTGTTTTTGTTCCAAATAATCCATAGTTATGTCCAAATACCTCTGTTTTGTTTGTGCGTTCAGGTCACTATCCAAAGGGTATCGCGCGAGTGCATTTCGAGACCAAAAAATTCTAAATGTTCCATTACCGTACTTAGAAGCATGTCAAACGCTGTTTAAAATCTATTTTTATGGTATTTTTCTCGTAAAATAGCGATAATATTCCAACCGGACAATAGTGTATTCATTCAAAGAGGAAAAGAAAAAACAGCGTGCTCGCGTGACCGCGCATATCCAATCTCTTTGTCACCAGGCAGACCACTGAGAAACTGAGCTACTATACTCTGCCCAGAGACAGGAGACGCCTCAATCCGCTTTCTGAAGGCTTTAGAGAGCCAATGGAAGCCTTAGAAAGTGCAACGTCACCCCACAGATACTGGAGTTTCGATAGAGAATCAAAAGCAGAACTACAAATTCTCAGACAGGCCACTTCCTGCTTGGAGTTTTCTCAGGTTTTTGCCTGCCATATGAGTTCTGTTATACTCACAGACACCATTCAAACAGTTTTAGAAACTTCAGAGTGTTTTCTATCCAAATATACTATTAATATGCATATTCTCATTTCTGGGAAAGAGTAGTAACCAGTTTAAATCGGGTACGTTTTTTATCCGGCCGTGAAAATACTGCCCCCTAGCCCAGACAGGTTAATAGTTGATTCTAAGATTTGTATTTGATCATGTATATGTTTTTGCTGTTTGTTCTTTGTTATAGATCCAATCAGATTGGAGAAGTGGTTCATCCACACATCTCCGTTTTGGATAGATAACTATCCGTGTTGTTGTTTGTTTAGTGTTTGGAGAAGTGGTTCATCCAGACATCTCCGTTTTGGATAGATAACTATCCGTGTTGTTGTTTGTTTAGTGTTTTGGAGAAGTGGTTCATCCACACATCTCCGTTTTGGATAGATAACTATCCGTGTTGTTGTTTGTTTAGTGTTTGGAGAAGTGGTTCATCCACACATCTCCGTTTTGGATAGATAACTATCCGTGTTGTTGTTTGTTTAGTGTTTTCCAATTGTCCCAGAAGTGGTTCGATTCTATTGATTCTTCAGTTACATTGAGGTGATTTCTGACGTGCTGTTCCTTCTTTCTCCGTAGTGTATTTCTGTATTGTTTTAGTGATTCACCGTAGTGAAGGACTAGACTCAGGTTTTCTGGGTCTCTGTGTTTTGGGTTGGAAAAGGTTTCTCTATTTCTCTCTTAGGCTTTTTGCATTCTTCATCAAACCATTTGTCATTGTTGTTCATTTTCTTTGGTTTTCTGTTTGACATGTTTAGATTTGAAGCTGAGAGGTCAAATTTACTGTTTAGGTTTTCTACTGCCAAGTTTACACCTTCACTACTACAGTGGAACGTTTTGTCCAGGAAGTTGTCTAGAAGGGTTTGTTGTTGTCTAATTGATTTTTGGTAAATTTCCACACTACTTTCCTTCCATCTATAGTATTTCTTAATATTACTCAGTTCCTTTGGCTTTGATGCCTCATGATTGAATATTGCTCTGTTCAAGTAGACTGTAATTTCGCTGTGATCTGATAGGGGTGTCAGTGGGCTGACTGTGATCTGATAGGGGGGTCAGTGGGCTGACTGTGAACGCTCTGAGAGACTCTGGGTTGAGGTCAGTGATAAAGTACTCTACAGTACTACTGCCAAGAGATGAGCTATCTATTCCCTATATAGTGCACTACCTTTATAGCACCCTATTCCCTATATAGTGCACTACCTTTATAGCACCCTATTCCCTATATAGTGCACTACCTTTGTAGCACCCTATTCCCTATATAGTGCACTACCTTTAATGCACCCTATTCCCTATATAGTGCACTACCTTTATAGCAAAATATATAGTGCACTACCTTTGTAGCACCCTATTCCCTATATAGTGCACTACCTTTATATGCACCCTATTCCCTATATAGTGCACTACCTTTATAGCAACCCTATATAGTGCACTACCTTTATAGCACCCTATTCCCTATATAGTGCACTACCTTTATAGAACCCTATTCCCTATATAGTGCACTACCTTTATAGAACCCTATTCCCTATATAGTGCACTACC
>NC_138294.1:4760000-4762500 GCF_965601325.2 Salmo salar
GAATTATAGATTTTATTTATTTATTATCCAAATAATAATTGGATCCCAGACGATGACATTTGAATAAATAAAAGCCACGTATTTTCTACAGTGAGATTAGCAGATGTTATTGGTCACATGGTCACATGGTTAACAGATGTTATTGGTCACATGGTCACATGGTTAACAGATGTTATTGAGTCACATGGTTAACAGATGTTATTGGTCACATGGTCACATGGTTAACAGATGTTATTGGTCACATGGTCACATGGTTAACAGATGTTATTGGTCACATGGTCAGCAGATGTTATTGGTCACATGGTTAGCAAATGTTATTGGTCACATGGTCAGCAGATGTTATTGGTCACATGGTTAGCAGATGTTATTGGTCACATGGTTAACAGATGTTATTGGTCACATGGTTAACAGATGTTATTGGTCACATGGTCACATGGTTAGCAGATGTTATTGGTCACATGGTTAGCAGGTGTTATTGGTCACATGGTTAGCAGATGTTATTGGTCACATGGTTAGCAGATGTTAATGGTCACATGGTTAGCAGATGTTATTGGTCACATGGTTAGCAGATGTTATTGGTCACATGGTTAGCAGATGTTATTGGTCACATGGTTAGCAGGTGTTATTGGTCACATGGTTAACAGATGTTATTGATCACATGGTCACATGGTTAACAGATGTTATTGGTCACATGGTCACATGGTTAGCAGATGTTATTGGTCACATGGTCACATGGTTAGCAGATGTTATTGGTCACATGGTTAACAGATGTTATTGGTCACATGGTTAACAGATGTTAATGGTCACATGGTTAGCAGGTGTTAATGCGAGTGTAGCTAATTGCTTGTGCTTCTAGTTCCGACCGTGCAGTAATATCTAACAAGTGATCTACCAATTCCACAACAACTACATATAAATATATGTATGAAATGTATGCATTCACTACTGTAAGTCGCTCTGGATAAGAGCGTCTGCTAAATGACTAAAATTACCTTATACACACAAGTGTAAAGGAATGAATAAGAATATGTACATATAAATATATGGATGAGCGATGGCCGAACGGCATAGGCAAGATGCAGTAGATGGTATAGAATACAGTATAATACATATGAGATTAATAATGTATAATGTATTAATAACCATTAATTAATAATGTAGGATATTTAAACATTAAATAAAGTGGCATTATATAAAGTGACTAGTGATACATTTATTACGTCCATTTATTACATGTATTAAAGTGGCCAGAGATTTGAGTCTGTAGGTTGGCGGCAGCCAGTCTGTGTTCAGTGATGGCTGTTTTAACAGTCTGATGGTCTGTAGGTTGGCAGCAGCCAGTCTGTGTTCAGTGATGGCTGTTTTAACGGTCTGATGGCCTTGAGATAGAAGCTGTTTTTCATCAGACTTGCCTTTAGCTCAGTGGTCTTTTTGCAGTGCAGTAGACCCAGGGTTGGATCACCTGGCAGTCACACTTCCATGCTGATCTGTCTGTGTGTGTGTGTGTCTATCTGTCTGTGTGTGTGTGTCTATCTGTCTGTGTATGTGTGTGTGTGTGTCTGTCTGTGTGTGTGTGTGTCTATCTGTGTGTGTGTGTGTGTGTGTGTGTGTGTGTGTGTGTGTGTGTGTGTGTGTGTGTGTGTGTCTGTGTGTGTGTGTGTGTGTGTGTATTGTGCTCCCAGGGTGAAGTGTGTATAGTAGTGTGTCCTGGGTGTGACAGCTCTGTGGAGCCCCTCCCACTCCGCTCCAAACTTCCTGGATTCATCAACAGCTGCTACTTTGTAAGTCCCGCCCTCCCTGTCACCCAATCACAACACTGGGGGGGAGGGGCTTTAATATTGATCAGCTTTAATATTGTAGATTTTGGCTTCTATCAATGTAATTATCTGCATAATTTCCAATCTCCCATATATTTTTTGGTAAATATATATATATATTATTTATTTGTTTTATTATATTTTCCTTCTTTATTATTGTCCCCTAACCCTCTCATCCTTCCCCTAATTGTAGTAAACTAATAGACAACAACTCTTAGGCTTTTACTTCCAGTTTATACAGACTATATACATTTCACAGACACAGTATATTTTATATTAGTTATTATATTATTTATAGTCCCGTCCTTCAGCTCCCCTCAACCCCTCCCATCTATCTCCTAACACCATCCAGTCCCATCCTTCAGCTCCATCCAGTCCCATCCTTCAGCTCCATCCAGTCCCATCCTTCAGCTCCATCCAGTCCCATCCTTCAGCTCCATCCAGTCCCATCCTTCAGCTCCATCCAGTCCCATCCTTCAGCTCCCCTCAACCCCTCCCATCTATCTCTGAACACCATCCAGTCCCAACCTTCAGCTCCACTCAACCCCTCCCATCTATCTCTGAACACCATCCAGTCCCATCCTTCAGCTCCATCCAGTCCCATCCTTCAGCTCCACTCAACCCCTCCCATCTATCTCCTAACACCATCCAGTCCCAACCTTCAGCTCCACTCAACCCCTCCC
>NC_138294.1:4772500-4775000 GCF_965601325.2 Salmo salar
CTGTTAACCCTCTCCTCCCCTGTTAACCCTCTCCCCTCCTCCCCTGTTAACCCCTCTCCTCCCCTGTTAACCCTCTCCTCCCCTGTTAACCCTCTCCTCCCCTGTTAACCCTCTCCTCCCCTGTTAACCCTCTCCTCCCCTGTTAACCCTCTCCTCCCCTGTTAACCCTCTCCTCTCCCTGTTAACCCTCTCCTCCCCTGTTAACCCTCTCCTCCCCTGTTAACCCTCTCCTCCCCTGTTAACCCTCTCCTCCCCTGTTAACCCTCTCCTCCCCTGTTAACCCTCTCCTCCCCTGTTAACCCTCTCCTCCCCTGTTAACCCTCTCCTCCCCTGTTAACCCTCTCCTCCCCTGTTAACCCTCTCCTCCCCTGTTAACCCTCTCCTCCCCTGTTAACCCTCTCCTCCCCTGTTAACCCTCTCCTCCCCTGTTAACCCTCTCCTCCCCTGTTAACCCTCTCCTCTCCTCCCCTGTTAACCCTCTCCTCCCCTGTTAACCCTCTCCTCCCCTGTTAACCCTCTCCTCCCCTGTTAACCCTCTCCTCCCCTGTTAACCCTCTCCTCCCCTGTTAACCCTCTCCTCCCCTGTTAACCCTCTCCTCCCCTGTTAACCCTCTCCTCCCCTGTTAACCCTCTCCTCCCCTGTTAACCCTCTCCTCCCCTGTTAACCCTCTCCTCCCCTGTTAACCCTCTCCTCCCCTGTTAACCCTCTCCTCTCCTGTTAACCCTCTCCTCCCCTGTTAACCCTCTCCTCCCCTGTTAACCCTCTCCTCCCCTGTTAACCCTCTCCTCTCCTCCTCCCCTGTTAACCCTCTCCTCCCCTGTTAACCCCCTCCTCCCCTGTTAACCCTCTCCTCTCCTCCTCCCCTGTTAACCCTCTCCTCTCCTCCCCTGTTAACCCTCTCCTCCCCTGTTAACCCTCTCCTCTCCTCCTCCCCAGGGACTTTGCGTACGTAGCGAGGGATAAGGTCACCAGGATTCTGAAGTGTCATGTGTTCCGTTGTGACACGCCAGCTAAAGCCATCGCTACCAGCCTCCACCTCATCTGCTCCAGGGTGAGTACCCTACACCCTATACCCTATACCCTGTACCCTATACCCTGTACCCTACACCCTGTACCCTATACCCTGTACCCTATACCCAACACGCCAGCTAAAGCCATCGCTACCAGCCTCCACCTCATCTGCTCCAGGGTGAGTACCCTACACCCTATACCCTACACCCTGTACCCTACACCCTGTACCCTATACCCTGTACCCTATACCCAACACGCCAGCTAAAGCCATCGCTACCAGCCTCCACCTCATCTGCTCCAGGGTGAGTACCCTACACCCTATACCCTATACCCTGTACCCCTGTACCCTATACCCTGTACCCTATACCCAACACGCCAGCTAAAGCCATCGCTACCAGCCTCCACCTCATCTGCTCCAGGGTGAGTACCCTACACCCTATACCCTATACCCTGTACCCTACACCCTGTACCCTATACCCTGTACCCTATACCCAACACGCCAGCTAAAGCCATCGCTACCAGCCTCCACCTCATCTGCTCCAGGGTGAGTACCCTACACCCTATACCCTGTACCCTGTACCCTACACCCTGTACCCTATACCCTGTACCCTATACCCAACACGCCAGCTAAAGCCATCGCTACCAGCCTCCACCTCATCTGCTCCAGGGTGAGTACCCTACACCCTATACCCTGTACCCTGTACCCTACACCCTGTACCCTATACCCTGTACCCTATACCCAACACGCCAGCTAAAGCCATCGCTACCAGCCTCCACCTCATCTGCTCCAGGGTGAGTACCCTACACCCTATACCCTGTACCCTGTACCCTACACCCTGTACCCTATACCCTGTACCCTATACCCAACACGCCAGCTAAAGCCATCGCTACCAGCCTCCACCTCATCTGCTCCAGGGTGAGTACCCTACACCCTATACCCTGTACCCTGTACCCTACACCCTGTACCCTATACCCTGTACCCTATACCCAACACGCCAGCTAAAGCCATCGCTACCAGCCTCCACCTCATCTGCTCCAGGGTGAGTAACCTACACCCTATACCCTATACCCTGTACCCTACACCCTGTACCCTATACCCTGTACCCTATACCCAACACGCCAGCTAAAGCCATCGCTACCAGCCTCCACCTCATCTGCTCCAGGGTGAGTACCCTACACCCTATACCCTATACCCTGTACCCTACACCCTGTACCCTATACCCTGTACCCTATACCCAACACGCCAGCTAAAGCCATCGCTACCAGCCTCCACCTCATCTGCTCCAGGGTGAGTACCCTACACCCTATACCCTGTACCCTATACCCTATACCTTATACCCTGTACCCTACTCCCTGTACCCTATACCCTACACCCTATACCCTATACCCTATACCCAACACCCTGTACCCTACACCCTGTACCCTGTACCCACCACGCCAGCTAAAGCCATCGCTACCAGCCTCCACCTCATATGCTCTAGGGTGAGT
>NC_138294.1:4780000-4790000 GCF_965601325.2 Salmo salar
CCGCCATAAAAAAAGCCAGACTACGGTTTGCAGCTGCACATGGGGACAAAGATTGTACTTTTTGGAGAAATGTCCTCTGGTCTGATGAAACAAAAATAGAACTGTTTGGCCATAATGACCATCGTTATGATTGGAGGAAAAAGGGGGACGCTTGCAAGCTGAAGAACACCATCCCAACCGTGAAGCACGGGGGTGGCAGCATCATGTTCTGGGGGTGCTTTGCTGCAGGAGGGACTGGTGCACTTCACAAAATAGATGGCATCATGAGGGAGGAAAATTATGTGGATATATTGAAGCAACATCTCAAGACATCAGTCAGGAAGTTAAAGCTTGGTCGCAAATGGGTCTTCCAAATGGACAATGACCCCAAGCATACTTCCAAAGTTGTGGCAAAATGGCTTAAGGACAACAAAGTCAAGGTATTGGAGTGGCCATCACAAAGCCCTGACCTCAATCCTATAGAACATTTGTGGGCAGAATTGAAAAAGCGTGTGCGAGCAAGGAGGCCTACAAACCTGACTCAGTTACACCAGCTCTGTCAGGAGGAATGGGCCAAAATTCACCCAACTTATTGTGGGAAGCTTGTGGAAGGCTACCCGAAACGTTTGACCCAAGTTAAACAATTTAAAGGCAATGCTACCAAATACTAATTGAGTTTATATGTAAACTTCTGACCCACTGGGGATGTGATGAAATAAATAAAAGCTGAAATAAATCATTTTCTCTACTATTATTCTGACATTTCACATTCTTAAAATAAAGTGTTGATCCTAACTGACCTAAGACAGGGAATTTTTACTAGGATTTAATATCAGGAATTGTGAAAAACTGAGTTTAAATATATTTGGCTAAGGTGTATGTAAACTTCCGACTACAACTGTATGTCTGTCTGTCATGTAGCCTAATGAAGACTGCTGTCTGTCTGTCTGTCTGTCTGTCTGTCTGTCTGTCTGTCTGTCTGTCTGTCTGTCTGTCTGTCTGTCTGTCTGTCTGTCTGTCTGTCTGTCTGTCTGTCTGTCTGTCTGTCTGTCTGTCTGTCTGTCTGTCTGTCTGTCCAGCAGAGTTCCCCTCTCCAAAGACAGAGTTGGTCCAGAGGTTCCAGGTTCTGTATCTGGGTATGATGCCAGTAGACAGATCTATAGGTGAGACACACACACACACACACACACACACACACACACACACACACACACACACACACACACACACACACACACACACACACACTGACCCCTGCCCTGTGACCCCTGTCCTGTGACCCCTGCCCTGTGACCCCTGTCCTGTGACCCTGTGACCCCTGCCCTGTGACCCCGTGACCCCTGCCCTGTGACCCCTGCCCTGTGACCCCTGCCCTGTGACCCCTGCCCTGTGACCCCGTGACCCCTGCCCTGTGACCCCTGCCCCGTGGCCCCTGCCCTGTGACCCCTGCCCTGTGACCCCTGTCCTGTGACCCCTTGCCCTGTGACCCCTAGGTATGGACATAGTGAACGGGGCGATAGACAGTCTGATTGGTTCTTCCAGTAGAGAGGAGTGGAAAGCTGTTAACCTCAACGTGGCTGATGCAACCCTCATTATCAGCAACCACCAGGTAACATCCACTATATACACCTCCTATATACCTCATTATCACCACCCACCACTATATACACCTCTATATACCTCATCACCAACCACCACTATATACACTTCTATATACCTCATTATCACCACCCACCACTATATGCACCTCTATATACCTCATTATCACCACCCACCAGGTAACATCCACTATATACACCTCTATATACCTCATTATCACCAACCAACACTATATACACCTCTATATACCTCATTATCACCACCCACCACTATATACACCTCTATATACCTCATTATCACCACCCACCACTATATACACCTCTATATACCTCATTATCACCACCCAACACTATATACACCTCTATATACCTCATTATCACCACCCTACCACTATATACCATCTCCTATATACCTCATTATCACCACCCACCACTATATACACCTCTATATACCTCATTATCACCACCCACCACTATATACACCTCTATATACCTCATTATCACCACCCACCACTATATACACCTCTATATACCTCATTATCACCACCCACCACTATATACACCTCTATATACCTCATTATCACCACCCACCACTATATCCATCTCCTATATACCTCATTATCACCACCCACCACTATATACACCTCTATATACCTCATTATCACCACCCACCACTATATACACCTCTATATACCTCATTATCACCAACCACCACTATATACACCTCTACCCTCATTATCACCAACCACCACTATATACACTATATACACCTCTACCCTCATTATCACCAACCACCACTATATACACCTCTACCCTCATTATCACCAACCACCACTATATACACCTCTACCCTCATTATCACCAACCACCGCTATATACACTATATACACCTCTACCCTCATTATCACCAACCACCACTATATACACCTCTACCCTCATTATCACCAACCACCACTATATACACCTCTACCCTCATTATCACTAACCACCGCTATATACACTATATACACCTCTACCCTCATTATCACCAACCACCACTATATACACCTCTACCCTCATTATCACCAACCACCACTATATACACCTCTATATAGCTCATTATCACCACCCACCACTATATACACTATATACACCTCTACCCTCATTATCACCAACCACCACTATATACACCTCTACCCTCATTATCACCAACCACCACTATATACACCTCTACCCTCATTATCACCAACCACCACTATATACACCTCTACCCTCATAATCACCACCCACCACTATATACAATATATACACCTCTACCCTCATTATCACCACCCACCACTATATACACTATATACACCTCTACCCTCATTATCACCAACCACCACTATATACACCTCTAACCTCATTATCACCAACCACCACTATATACACCTCTACCCTCATTATCACCAACCACCACTATATACACTATATACACCTCTACCCTCAATATCACCAACCACCACTATATATACCTCTACCCTCATTATCACCAACCACCACTATATACACCTCCATCCTCATTATCACCAACCACCACTATATACACCTCTACCCTCATTATCACCAACCACCGCTATATACACTATATACACCTCTACCCTCATTATCACCAACCACCACTATATACACCTCTACCCTCATTATCACCAACCACCACTATATACACCTCTACCCTCATTATCACCAACCACCACTATATACACTATATACACCTCTACCCTCATTATCACCAACCACCACTATATACACCTCTACCCTCATTATCACCAACCACCGCTATATACACTATATACACCTCTACCCTCATTATCACCAACCACCACTATATACACCTCTACCCTCATTATCACCAACCACCACTATATACACCTCTATATACCTCATTATCACCACTCACCACTATATACACTATATACACCTCTACCCTCATTATCACCAACCACCACTATATACACCTCTACCCTCATTATCACCAACCACCACTATATATACCTCTATCCTCATTATCACCAACCACCACTATATACACCTCTACCCTCATTATCACCAACCACCGCTATATACACTATATACACCTCTACCCTCATTATCACCAACCACCACTATATACACCTCTACCCTCATTATCACCAACCACCACTATATACACCTCTACCCTCATTATCACCAACCACCGCTATATACACTATATACACCTCTACCCTCATTATCACCAACCACCACTATATACACCTCTACCCTCATTATCACCAACCACCACTATATACACCTCTATATACCTCATTATCACCACCCACCACTATATACACTATATACACCTCTACCCTCATTATCACCAACCACCACTATATACACCTCTACCCTCATTATCACCAACCACCACTATATACACCTCTACCCTCATTATCACCAACCACTGCTATATACACTATATACACCTCTACCCTCATTATCACCAACCACCACTATATACACCTCTACCCTCATTATCACCAACCACCACTATATACACCTCTATATACCTCATTATCACCACCCACCACTATATACACTATATACACCTCTACCCTCATTATCACCAACCACCACTATATACACCTCTACCCTCATTATCACCAACCACCACTATATACACCTCTACCCTCATTATCACCAACCACCACTATATACACCTCTACCCTCAT
Source organism: Salmo salar (assembly GCF_965601325.2). Taxonomy (NCBI): domain Eukaryota; kingdom Metazoa; phylum Chordata; class Actinopteri; order Salmoniformes; family Salmonidae; genus Salmo; species Salmo salar. The sequence continues at coordinate 4,784,283 of NC_138294.1, forward strand.
AATCACCACCCACCACTATATACACTATATACACCTCTACCCTCATTATCACCAACCACCACTATATACACCTCTACCCTCATTATCACCAATCACCACTATATACACCTCTATATACCTCATTATCACCAACCACCACCATATACACCTCTACCCTCATTATCACCAACCACCACTATATACACCTCTACCCTCATTATCACCACCCACCGCTATATACACCTCTACCCTCATTATCACCAACCACCACTATATACACTATATACACCTCTACCCTCATTATCACCACCCACCGCTATATACCCCTCTACCCTCATTATCACCACCCACCACTATATACACCTCTACCCTCATTATCACCAACCACCGCTATATACACCTCTACCCTCATTATCACCAACCACCACTGTATACACTATATACACCTCTACCCTCATTATCACCACCCACCGCTATATACCCCTCTACCCTCATTATCACCACCCACCGCTATATACACCTCTATATACTTCATTATCACCAACCACCACTATATACACCTCTACCCTCATTATCACCAATCACCACTATATACACCTCTATATACTTCATTATCACCAACCACCACTATATACACCTCTACCCTCATTAGCACCACCCACCGCTATATACACCTCTACCCTCATTATCACCACCCACCGCTATATACACCTCTACCTTCATTATCACCACCCACCACTATATACACCTCTACCCTCATTATCACCAACCACCACTATATACACCTCTACCCTCATTATCACCAACCACCACTATATACACCTCTACCCTCATTATCACCAACCACCACTATATACACCTCTACCCTCATAATCACCACCCACCACTATATACACTATATACACCTCTACCCTCATTATCACCAACCACCACTATATACACCTCTACCCTCATTATCACCAATCACCACTATATACACACCTCTATATACCTCATTATCACCAACCACCACCATATACACCTCTACCCTCATTATCACCAACCACCACTATATACACCTCTACCCTCATTATCACCACCCACCGCTATATACACCTCTACCCTCATTATCACCAACCACCACTATATACACTATATACACCTCTACCCTCATTATCACCACCCACCGCTATATACCCCTCTACCCTCATTATCACCACCCACCACTATATACACCTCTACCCTCATTATCACCAACCACCGCTATATACACCTCTACCCTCATTATCACCAACCACCACTATATACACCTCTACCCTCATTATCACCAATCACCACTATATACACCTCTATATACTTCATTATCACCAACCACCACTATATACACCTCTACCCTCATTATCACCACCCACCGCTATATACACCTCTACCCTCATTACCACCACCCACCGCTATATACACCTCTACCTTCATTATCACCACCCACCACTATATACACCTCTACCTTCATTATCACCACCCACCACTATATACACCTCTACCCTCATTATCACCACCCACCGCTATATACACCTCTACCCTCATTATCACCACCCACCGCTATATACACCTCTACCTTCATTATCACCAACCACCACTATATACACCTCTACCCTCATAATCACCACCCACCACTATATACACTATATACCCCTCTACCCTCATTATCACCACCCACCACTATATACACCTCTACCCTCATTATCACCACCCACCACTATATACACCTCTACCCTCATTATCACCACCCACCACTATATACACCTCTACCCTCATTATCACCACCCACCACTATATACACCTCTACCCTCATTATCACCAACCACCACTATATACACCTCTACCCTCATAATCACCACCCACCACTATATACACCTCTACCCTCATTATCACCAACCACCACTATATACACCTCTACCCTCATTATCACCAACCACCACTATATACACTATATACACCTCTACCCTCATTATCACCAATCACCACTATATACACCTCTATATACTTCATTATCACCAACCACCACTATATCCCCCTCACCTCATTATCACCACCCACCGCTATATACACCTCTATATACTTCATTATCACCAACCACCACTATATACACCTCTACCCTCATTATCACCAATCACCACTATATACACCTCTATATACTTCATTATCACCACCCACCACTATATACACCTCTACCCTCATTATCACCAACCACCACTATATACACCTCTACCCTCATAATCACCACCCACCACTATATACACCTCTACCCTCATTATCACCAACCACCACTATATACACCTCTACCCTCATTATCACCAACCACCACTATATACACCTCTACCCTCATAATCACCACCCACCACTATATACACCTCTACCCTCATTATCACCACCCACCACTATATACACCTCTACCCTCATAATCACCACCCACCACTATATACACCTCTACCCTCATTATCACCACCCACCACTATATACACCTCTACCCTCATTATCACCACCCACCACTATATACACCTCTACCCTCATTATCACCAACCACCACTATATACACTATATACACCTCTACCCTCATTATCACCAACCACCACTATATACACCTCTACCCTCATTATCACCAACCACCACTATATACACCTCTACCCTCATAATCACCACCCACCACTATATACACCTCTACCCTCATTATCACCAACCACCACTATATACACCTCTACCCTCATTATCACCAACCACCACTATATACACCTCTACCCTCATAATCACCACCCACCACTATATACACCTCTACCCTCATTATCACCACCCACCACTATATACACCTCTACCCTCATAATCACCACCCACCACTATATACACCTCTACCCTCATTATCACCACCCACCACTATATACACCTCTACCCTCATTATCACCACCCACCACTATATACACCTCTACCCTCATTATCACCAACCACCACTATATACACCTCTACCCTCATTATCACCAACCACCGCTATATACACCTCTACCCTCATAATCACCACCCACCACTATATACACCTCTACCCTCATAATCACCACCCACCACTATATACACCTCTACCCTCATTATCACCACCCACCACTATATACACCTCTACCCTCATTATCACCACCCACCACTATATACACCTCTACCCTCATTATCACCACCCACCACTATATACACCTCTACCCTCATTATCACCAACCACCACTATATACACCTCTACCCTCATTATCACCAACCACCGCTATATACACCTCTACCCTCATTATCACCACCCACCACTATAACATCTCTACCCTCATTGTCTCTCTCTCTGTCTCTCTCTCTGTCTCTCTGTCTCTCTGTCTCTTTCTCTTTCTTTCTGATGACGTTTCATCCTTTGTGTGTGTGTTTGTGTGCTTCCCTGTATGTCTCTCTCTGTCTCTCCCTGTGTATCAGGAGGTGAAGGAGGAGGAGGAGGAGGAGGAGGAGGAGGAGGTGAAGCAGGAGGAGGAGGTGTTGGTGGAGTGCAGGGTGAGGTTTCTGTCCTTCATGGGAGTAGGGAGGGACGTCCACTGCTTTGCCTTCATCATGGACGGAGGAGGACGACGACGCTACGAGTGTCACGTGTTGTGGTGTGACCCCGACGCTGGACGGCTCTCTGAGGCCGTACAGGCAGCGTGCATGGTGGGTACACTCTAGAATATCTAGATCTATGTACAGGCAGCGTGCATGGTGTGACCCCAACGCTGGACGGCTCTCTGAGGCCGTACAGGCAGCGTGCATGGTGGGTACACTCTAGAATATCTAGATCTATGTACAGGCTGCATGCATGGTGGGTACACTCTAGAATATCTAGATCTATGTACAGGCTGCGTGCATGGTGCGTACACTCTACAATATCTAGATCTATGTACAGGCAGCGTGCATGGTGGGTACACTCTAGAATATCTAGATCTATGTACAGGCTGCATGCATGGTGGGTACACTCTAGAATATCTAGATCTATGTACAGGCAGCGTGCATGGTGTGACCCCGACGCTGGACGGCTCTCTGAGGCCGTACAGGCAGCGTGCATGGTGCGTACACTCTACAATATCTAGATCTATGTACAGGCAGCGTGCATGGTGGGTACACTCTAGAATATCTAGATCTATGTACAGGCTGCATGCATGGTGGGTACACTCTAGAATATCTAGATCTATGTACAGGCTGCGTGCATGGTGTGACCCCAACGCTGGACGGCTCTCTGAGGCCGTACAGGCAGCGTGCATGGTGGGTACACTCTAGAATATCTAGATCTATGTACAGGCAGCGTGCATGGTGGGTACACTCTAGAATATCTAGATCTATGTACAGGCAGCGTGCATGGTGGGTACACTCTAGAATATCTAGATCTATGTACAGGCAGCGTGCATGGTGGGTACACTCTAGAATATCTAGATCTATGTACAGGCAGCGTGCATGGTGTGACCCCGACGCTGGACGGCTCTCTGAGGCCGTACAGGCAGCGTGCATGGTGGGTACACTCTAGAATATCTAGATCTATGTACATGCTGCATGCATGGTGGGTACACTCTAGAATATCTAGATCTATGTACAGGCAGCGTGCATGGTGTGACCCCGACGCTGGACGGCTCTCTGAGGCCGTACAGGCAGCGTGCATGGTGGGTACACTCTAGAATATCTAGATCTATGTACAGGCAGAGTGCATGGTGGGTACACTCTAGAATATCTAGATCTTTGTACAGGCTGCGTGCATGGTGCGTACACTCTACAATATCTAGATCTATGTACAGGCTGCGTGCATGGTGAATACACTCTAGAATATCTAGATCTATGTACAGGCTGCGTGCATGGTGGGTACACTCTATAATATCTAGATCTATGTACAGGCTGCATGCATGGTGCGTACACTCTAGAATATCTAGATCTATGTACAAGCTGCATGCATGGTGCGTACACTCTATAATATCTAGATCTATGTACAGGCTGCGTGCATGGCGGGTACACTCTATAATATCTAGATCTATGTACAGGCTGCATGCATGGTGCGTACACTCTAGAATATCTAGATCTATGTACAAGCTGCATGCATGGTGCGTACACTCTATAATATCTAGATCTATGTACAGGCTGCGTGCATGGTGGGTACACTCTAGAATATCTAGATCTATGTACAGGCTGCGTGCATGGTGGGTACACTCTAGAATATCTAGATCTATGTACAGGCTGCGTGCATGGTGGGTACACTCTAGAATATCTAGATCTATGTACAGGCTGCGTGCATGGTGGGTACACTCTATAATATCTAGATCTATGTACAGGCAGCGTGCATGGTGGGTACACTCTATAATATCTAGATCTATGTACAGGCTGCGTGCATGGTGGGTACACTCTATAATATCTAGATCTATGTACAGGCTGCGTGCATGGTGGGTACACTCTAGAATATCTAGATCTATGTTCAGGCTGCGTGCATGGTGCGTACACTCTATAATATCTAGATCTATGTACAGGCTGCGTGCATGGTGAATACACTCTATAATATCTAGATCTATGTACAGGCTGCGTGCATGGTGAATACACTCTATAATATCTAGATCTATGTTCAGGCTGCGTGCATGGTGAATACACTCTATAATATCTAGATCTATGTACAGGCTGCGTGCATGGTGGGTACACTCTAGAATATCTAGATCTATGTACAGGCTGCGTGCATGGTGG
>NC_138294.1:4795000-4902500 GCF_965601325.2 Salmo salar
GCACTATATAGGGAATAGGGATCTTGTTCAAAGTAGTGCACTATATAGGGAATAGGGCTCTTGTTCAAAGCAGTGCACTATATAGGGAATAGGGCTCGAAAGCAGTGCACTATATAGGGAATAGGGTGTAATTTGGGACTTATTAAATGTATTTCTTGATGAAAGGCCTCGAGAACAGTCTCTCTTGAATATTTCACAATTATCAATATTAACAGGCAAGTATGGTGGGAAGGTAGCCCAATCAATAAAAGGGCGACATCACGCAGCCTTGAACGCCCCCCTGGACAGAAAGGTTTTAAAACGGGCTGCGACATCATGCAGCCTTGAACGCCCCCCTGGACAGAAAGGTTTTAAAACGGGCTGCGACATCATGCAGCCTTGAACGCCCCCACGTGGACAGAAAGGTTTTAAAACGGGCTGCGACATCATGCAGCCTTGAACGCCCCCCGTGGACAGAAAGGTTTTAAAACGGGCTGCGACATCATGCAGCCTTGAACGCCCCCCTGGACAGAAAGGTTTTAAAACGGGCTGCGACATCATGCAGCCTTGAACGCCCCCCTGGACAGAAAGGTTTTTAAACGGACTGCGACATCATGCAGCCTTGAACGCCCCCCTGGACAGAAAGGTTTTAAAACGGGCTGCGACATCATGCAGCCTTGAACGCCCCCCTGGACAGAAAGGTTTTTAAACGGACTGCGACATCACGCAGCCTTGAACGCCCCCACGTGGACAGAAAGGTTTTAAAACGGACTACGACATCATGCAGCCTTGAACGCCCCCCTGGACAGAAAGGTTTTAAAACGGACTGCGACATCATGCAGCCTTGAACGCCCCCCGTGGACAGAAAGGTTTTAAAACGGGCTGCGACATCACGCAGCCTTGAACGCCCCCCCCCCTGGACAGAAAGGTTTTAAAACGGGCTGCGACATCACGCAGCCTTGAACGCCCCCGTGGACAGAAAGGTTTTTAAACGGACTGCGACATCATGCGGCCTTGAACGCCCCCACGTGGACAGAAAGGTTTTTAAACGGACTGCGACATCATGCAGCCTTGAACGCCCCCCTGGACAGAAAGGTTTTAAACGGGCTGCGACATCACGATGATGATATTTTATAACAGTATATTATATTATATATTATTATATTCACGTTTTATATTGTCACACAGTCACTCCTCACTCACAGTTATAGCACCTTGTCTGCTTCCCAAACTGCACCCTATTCCCTACGTAGTACAGTACTTTGAGTACGCACCCTATAGACCCTGGTCAAACTGCACCCTATTCCCTACGTAGTACAGAGCTTTGAGTACGCCCCCTATAGACCCTGGTCAAACTGCACCCTATTCCCTACGTAGTACAGAGCTTTGAGTACGCCCCCTATGGACCCTGGTCAAACTGCACCCTATTCCCTACGTAGTACAGAGCTTTGAGTACGCCCCCTATGGACCCTGGTCAAACTGCACCCTATTCCCTACGTAGTACAGAGCTTTGAGTACGCCCCCTATGGACCCTGGTCAAACTGCACCCTATTCCCTACGTAGTACAGTACTTTGAGTACGCCCCCTATAGACCCTGGTCAAACTGCACCCTATTCCCTACGTAGTACAGAGCTTTGAGTACGCCCCCTATAGACCCTGGTCAAACTGCACCCTATTCCCTACGTAGTACAGAGCTTTGAGTACGCCCCCTATGGACCCTGGTCAAACTGCACCCTATTCCCTACGTAGTACAGAGCTTTGAGTACGCCCCCTATAGACCCTGGTCAAACTGCACCCTATTCCCTACGTAGTACAGAGCTTTGAGTACGCCCCCTATAGACCCTGGTAGTGCATCATATAGGGAATAGGGTTCCATTTAGAACACAGCCCATGTCTGAGACAGACACAAAAGCTTTAGAACAGTTAGAACAGTAATAACATGTTATAAAACAAGACAACGGCTTGAGAACAGTTATAACATGTCATATGGTTTATAACAAGACACAGGGCTTGAGAACAGTTATAACATGTTATATGGTTTATAACAAGACAAAGGCTTGAGAACAGTTATAACATGTTATATGGTTTATAACAAGACAAAGGCTTGAGAACAGTTATAACATGTCATATGGTTTATAACAAGACAAAGGCTTGAGAACAGTTATAACATGTCATATGGTTTATAACAAGACACAGGCTTGAGAACAGTTATAACATGTAATGTGTTTTATAACAAGACAACGGCTTGAGAACAGTTATAACATGTTATATGGTTTATAACAAGACAAGGGCTTGAGAACAGTTATAACATGTTATATGGTTTATAACAAGACACAGGCTTGAGAACAATTATAACATGATATGGTTATATAACAAGACAACGGCTTGAGAACAGTTATAACATGTCATATGGTTTATAACAAGACACAGGCTTGAGAACAATTATAACATGTTATGTTATAGAACAAGACACGGGCTTGAGAACAGTTATAACATGTCATATGGTTTATAACAAGACAACGGCTTGAGAACAGTTATAACATGTCATATGGTTTATAACAAGACAACGGCTTGAGAACAGTTATAACATGTCATATGGTTTATAACAAGACACAGGCTTGAGAACAGTTATAACATGTAATGTGTTTTATAACAAGACAAAGGCTTGAGAACAGTTATAACATGTTATATGGTTTATAACAAGACAAGGGCTTGAGAACAGTTATAACATGTTATATGGTTTATAACAAGACACAGGCTTGAGAACAATTATAACATATATGGTTTATAACAAGACAACGGCTTGAGAACAGTTATAACATGTCATATGGTTTATAACAAGACACAGGCTTGAGAACAATTATAACATGTTATGTTATAGAACAAGACACGGGCTTGAGAACAGTTATAACATGTCATATGGTTTATAACAAGACACAGGCTTGAGAACAGTTATAACATGTCATATGGTTTATAACAAGACACAGGCTTGAGAACAGTTATAACATGTCATATGGTTTATAACAAGACACAGGCTTGAGAACAGTTATAACATGTCATATGGTTTATAACAAGACACAGGGCTTTAGCCTCCATGTGTTGCCTTTCGTTTGTTCCTCACTGGTTTATCACTATATCAGTTTAACCTGTATGAACCTGTATGAATAAACGACTTATTGAAAACAGGACTCAGACTCCTGTGGTCGGTGTGTGTGTGTGTGTGTGTGTGTGTGTGTGTGTAGTGTGTGTGTGTGTGTGTGTGTGTGTGTGTGTGTGTGTGTAGTGTGTGTGTGTGTGTGTGTGTGTGTGTGTGTTTATGTTTTGACTACTTCACAACTCTTTGCCTTTCTCTGTACTGGTGCTGGAGAAAGGGAGCGAGGAGGAGGAGAGATTTGATGGGGTTGGAGGGTGATACGAGAGGGGGGAGGGAGAGAACTTCTACTGTTACTCCCCAGGGAGGAGAGGCTGGGGGAGGAGAGGGGGGAGGAGAGGGGGGAGGGAGAGAACTTCTACTGTTACTCCCCAGGGAGGTGAGGCTGGGGGAGTGGAGGGGGGAGGAGAGGAGGGAGGAGAGGGGGGAGGAGAGGGGGGAGGGAGAGAGCTTCTACTGTTACTCCCCAGGGAGGTGAGGCTGGGGGAGGAGAGGGGGGAGGAGAGGAGGGAGGAGAGGCTGGGGGAGGAGAGGGGGGAGGACAGGAGGGAGGAGAGGGGGAGGAGAGGAGGGAGGATTCATTAGTTCTAGTTCAGTTTTAACTCTATTAGTTCTAGTTCAGTTTTAACTCTATTAGTTCTAGTTCAGTTTTAACTCTATTAGTTCTAGTTCAGTTTTAACTCTATTAGTTCTAGTTCAGTTTTAACTCTATTAGTTCTAGTTCAGTTTTAACTCTATTAGTTCTAGTTCAGTTTTAACTCTATTAGTTCTAGTTCAGTTTTAACTCTATTAGTTCTAGTTCAGTTTTAACTCTATTAGTTCTAGTTCAGTTTTAACTCTATTAGTTCTAGTTCAGTTTTAACTCTATTAGTTCTAGTTCAGTTTTAACTCTATTAGTTCTAGTTCAGTTTTAACTCTATTAGTTCTAGTTCAGTTTTAACTCTATTAGTTCTAGTTCAGTTTTAACTCTATTAGTTCTAGTTCAGTTTTAACTCTATTAGTTCTAGTTCAGTTTTAACTCTATTAGTTCTAGTTCAGTTTTAACTCTATTAGTTCTAGTTCAGTTTTAACTCTATTAGTTCTAGTTCAGTTTTAACTCTATTAGTTCTAGTTCAGTTTTAACTCTATTAGTTCTAGTTCAGTTTTAACTCTATTAGTTCTAGTTCAGTTTTAACTCTATTAGTTCTAGTTCAGTTTTAACTCTATTAGTTCTAGTTCAGTTTTAACTCTATTAGTTCTAGTTCAGTTTTAACTCTATTAGTTCTAGTTCAGTTTTAACTCTATTAGTTCTAGTTCAGTTTTAACTCTATTAGTTCTACAGTTTTAACTCTATTAGTTCTAGTTCAGTTTTAACTCTATTAGTTCTAGTTCAGTTTTAACTCTATTAGTTCTAGTTCAGTTTTAACTCTATTAGTTCTAGTTCAGTTTTAACTCTATTAGTTCTAGTTCAGTTTTAACTCTATTAGTTCTAACAGTTTTAACTCTATTAGTTCTAACAGTTTTAACTCTATTAGTTCTAGTTCAGTTTTAACTCTATTAGTTCTAGTTCAGTTTTAACTCTATTAGTTCTAGTTCAGTTTTAACTCTATTAGTTCTAGTTCAGTTTTAACTCTATTAGTTCTAGCAGTTTAACTCTATTAGTTCTAACAGTTTTAACTCTATTAGTTCTAGTTCAGTTTTAACTCTATTAGTTCTAGTTCAGTTTTAACTCTATTAGTTCTAGTTCAGTTTTAACTCTATTAGTTCTAGTTCAGTTTTAACTCTATTAGTTCTAGTTCAGTTTTAACTCTATTAGTTCTAGTTCAGTTTTAACTCTATTAGTTCTAGTTCAGTTTTAACTCTATTAGTTCTAGTTCAGTTTTAACTCTATTAGTTCTAGTTCAGTTTTAACTCTATTAGTTCTAGTTCAGTTTTAACTCTATTAGTTCTAGTTCAGTTTTAACTCTATTAGTTCTAGTTCAGTTTTAACTCTATTAGTTCTAGTTCAGTTTTAACTCTATTAGTTCTAACAGTTTTAACTCTATTAGTTCTAGTTCAGTTTTAACTCTATTAGTTCTAGTTCAGTTTTAACTCTATTAGTTCTAGTTCAGTTTTAACTCTATTAGTTCTAGTTCAGTTTTAACTCTATTAGTTCTAGTTCAGTTTTAACTCTATTAGTTCTAGTTCAGTTTTAACTCTATTAGTTCTAGTTCAGTTTTAACTCTATTAGTTCTAGTTCAGTTTTAACTCTATTAGTTCTAGTTCAGTTTTAACTCTATTAGTTCTAGTTCAGTTTTAACTCTATTAGTTCTAGTTCAGTTTTAACTCTATTAGTTCTAGTTCAGTTTTAACTCTATTAGTTCTAGTTCAGTTTTAACTCTATTAGTTCTAGTTCAGTTTTAACTCTATTAGTTCTAGTTCAGTTTTAACTCTATTAGTTCTAGTTCAGTTTTAACTCTATTAGTTCTAGTTCAGTTTTAACTCTATTAGTTCTAGTTCAGTTTTAACTCTATTAGTTCTAGTTCAGTTTTAACTCTATTAGTTCTAGTTCAGTTTTAACTCTATTAGTTCTAGTTCAGTTTTAACTCTATTAGTTCTAGTTCAGTTTTAACTCTATTAGTTCTAGTTCAGTTTTAACTCTATTAGTTCTAGTTCAGTTTTAACTCTATTAGTTCTAGTTCAGTTTTAACTCTATTAGTTCTAGTTCAGTTTTAACTCTATTAGTTCTAGTTCAGTTTTAACTCTATTAGTTCTAGTTCAGTTTTAACTCTATTAGTTCTAGTTCAGTTTTAACTCTATTAGTTCTAGTTCAGTTTTAACTCTATTAGTTCTAGTTCAGTTTTAACTCTATTAGTTCTAGTTCAGTTTTAACTCTATTAGTTCTAGTTCAGTTTTAACTCTATTAGTTCTAGTTCAGTTTTAACTCTATTAGTTCTAGTTCAGTTTTAACTCTATTAGTTCTAGTTCAGTTTTAACTCTATTAGTTCTAGTTCAGTTTTAACTCTATTAGTTCTAGTTCAGTTTTAACTCTATTAGTTCTAGTTCAGTTTTAACTCTATTAGTTCTAGTTCAGTTTTAACTCTATTAGTTCTAGTTCAGTTTTAACTCTATTAGTTCTAGTTCAGTTTTAACTCTATTAGTTCTAGTTCAGTTTTAACTCTATTAGTTCTAGTTCAGTTTTAACTCTATTAGTTCTAGTTCAGTTTTAACTCTATTAGTTCTAGTTCAGTTTTAACTCTATTAGTTCTAGTTCAGTTTTAACTCTATTAGTTCTAGTTCAGTTTTAACTCTATTAGTTCTAGTTCAGTTTTAACTCTATTAGTTCTAGTTCAGTTTTAACTCTATTAGTTCTAGTTCAGTTTTAACTCTATTAGTTCTAGTTCAGTTTTAACTCTATTAGTTCTAGTTCAGTTTTAACTCTATTAGTTCTAGTTCAGTTTTAACTCTATTAGTTCTAGTTCAGTTTTAACTCTATTAGTTCTAGTTCAGTTTTAACTCTATTAGTTCTAGTTCAGTTTTAACTCTATTAGTTCTAGTTCAGTTTTAACTCTATTAGTTCTAGTTCAGTTTTAACTCTATTAGTTCTAGTTCAGTTTTAACTCTATTAGTTCTAGTTCAGTTTTAACTCTATTAGTTCTAGTTCAGTTTTAACTCTATTAGTTCTAGTTCAGTTTTAACTCTATTAGTTCTAGTTCAGTTTTAACTCTATTAGTTCTAGTTCAGTTTTAACTCTATTAGTTCTAACAGTTTTAACTCTATTAGTTCTAGTTCAGTTTTAACTCTATTAGTTCTAGTTCAGTTTTAACTCTATTAGTTCTAGTTCAGTTTTAACTCTATTAGTTCTAGTTCAGTTTTAACTCTATTAGTTCTAGTTCAGTTTTAACTCTATTAGTTCTAGTTCAGTTTTAACTCTATTAGTTCTAGTTCAGTTTTAACTCTATTAGTTCTAGTTCAGTTTTAACTCTATTAGTTCTAGTTCAGTTTTAACTCTATTAGTTCTAGTTCAGTTTTAACTCTATTAGTTCTAGTTCAGTTTTAACTCTATTAGTTCTAGTTCAGTTTTAACTCTATTAGTTCTAGTTCAGTTTTAACTCTATTAGTTCTAGTTCAGTTTTAACTCTATTAGTTCTAGTTCAGTTTTAACTCTATTAGTTCTAGTTCAGTTTTAACTCTATTAGTTCTAGTTCAGTTTTAACTCTATTAGTTCTAGTTCAGTTTTAACTCTATTAGTTCTAGTTCAGTTTTAACTCTATTAGTTCTAGTTCAGTTTTAACTCTATTAGTTCTAGTTCAGTTTTAACTCTATTAGTTCTAGTTCAGTTTTAACTCTATTAGTTCTAGTTCAGTTTTAACTCTATTAGTTCTAGTTCAGTTTTAACTCTATTAGTTCTAGTTCAGTTTTAACTCTATTAGTTCTAGTTCAGTTTTAACTCTATTAGTTCTAGTTCAGTTTTAACTCTATTAGTTCTAGTTCAGTTTTAACTCTATTAGTTCTAGTTCAGTTTTAACTCTATTAGTTCTAACAGTTTTAACTCTATTAGTTCTAGTTCAGTTTTAACTCTATTAGTTCTAGTTCAGTTTTAACTCTATTAGTTCTAGTTCAGTTTTAACTCTATTAGTTCTAGTTCAGTTTTAACTCTATTAGTTCTAGTTCAGTTTTAACTCTATTAGTTCTAGTTCAGTTTTAACTCTATTAGTTCTAACAGTTTTAACTCTATTAGTTCTAGTTCAGTTTTAACTCTATTAGTTCTAGTTCAGTTTTAACTCTATTAGTTCTAGTTCAGTTTTAACTCTATTAGTTCTAGTTCAGTTTTAACTCTATTAGTTCTAGTTCAGTTTTAACTCTATTAGTTCTAGTTCAGTTTTAACTCTATTAGTTCTAGTTCAGTTTTAACTCTATTAGTTCTAGTTCAGTTTTAACTCTATTAGTTCTAGTTCAGTTTTAACTCTATTAGTTCTAGTTCAGTTTTAACTCTATTAGTTCTAGTTCAGTTTTAACTCTATTAGTTCTAACAGTTTTAACTCTATTAGTTCTAGTTCAGTTTTAACTCTATTAGTTCTAGTTCAGTTTTAACTCTATTAGTTCTAGTTCAGTTTTAACTCTATTAGTTCTAGTTCAGTTTTAACTCTATTAGTTCTAGTTCAGTTTTAACTCTATTAGTTCTAGTTCAGTTTTAACTCTATTAGTTCTAGTTCAGTTTTAACTCTATTAGTTCTAGTTCAGTTTTAACTCTATTAGTTCTAGTTCAGTTTTAACTCTATTAGTTCTAGTTCAGTTTTAACTCTATTAGTTCTAGTTCAGTTTTAACTCTATTAGTTCTAGTTCAGTTTTAACTCTATTAGTTCTAGTTCAGTTTTAACTCTATTAGTTCTAGTTCAGTTTTAACTCTATTAGTTCTAGTTCAGTTTTAACTCTATTAGTTCTAGTTCAGTTTTAACTCTATTAGTTCTAGTTCAGTTTTAACTCTATTAGTTCTAGTTCAGTTTTAACTCTATTAGTTCTAGTTCAGTTTTAACTCTATTAGTTCTAGTTCAGTTTTAACTCTATTAGTTCTAGTTCAGTTTTAACTCTATTAGTTCTAGTTCAGTTTTAACTCTATTAGTTCTAGTTCAGTTTTAACTCTATTAGTTCTAGTTCAGTTTTAACTCTATTAGTTCTAGTTCAGTTTTAACTCTATTAGTTCTAGTTCAGTTTTAACTCTATTAGTTCTAGTTCAGTTTTAACTCTATTAGTTCTAGTTCAGTTTTAACTCTATTAGTTCTAGTTCAGTTTTAACTCTATTAGTTCTAGTTCAGTTTTAACTCTATTAGTTCTAGTTCAGTTTTAACTCTATTAGTTCTAGTTCAGTTTTAACTCTATTAGTTCTAGTTCAGTTTTAACTCTATTAGTTCTAGTTCAGTTTTAACTCTATTAGTTCTAGTTCAGTTTTAACTCTATTAGTTCTAGTTCAGTTTTAACTCTATTAGTTCTAGTTCAGTTTTAACTCTATTAGTTCTAGTTCAGTTTTAACTCTATTAGTTCTAGTTCAGTTTTAACTCTATTAGTTCTAGTTCAGTTTTAACTCTATTAGTTCTAGTTCAGTTTTAACTCTATTAGTTCTAGTTCAGTTTTAACTCTATTAGTTCTAGTTCAGTTTTAACTCTATTAGTTCTAGTTCAGTTTTAACTCTATTAGTTCTAGTTCAGTTTTAACTCTATTAGTTCTAGTTCAGTTTTAACTCTATTAGTTCTAGTTCAGTTTTAACTCTATTAGTTCTAGTTCAGTTTTAACTCTATTAGTTCTAGTTCAGTTTTAACTCTATTAGTTCTAGTTCAGTTTTAACTCTATTAGTTCTAGTTCAGTTTTAACTCTATTAGTTCTAGTTCAGTTTTAACTCTATTAGTTCTAGTTCAGTTTTAACTCTATTAGTTCTAGTTCAGTTTTAACTCTATTAGTTCTAGTTCAGTTTTAACTCTATTAGTTCTAGTTCAGTTTTAACTCTATTAGTTCTAGTTCAGTTTTAACTCTATTAGTTCTAGTTCAGTTTTAACTCTATTAGTTCTAGTTCAGTTTTAACTCTATTAGTTCTAACAGTTTTAACTCTATTAGTTCTAGTTCAGTTTTAACTCTATTAGTTCTAGTTCAGTTTTAACTCTATTAGTTCTAGTTCAGTTTTAACTCTATTAGTTCTAGTTCAGTTTTAACTCTATTAGTTCTAGTTCAGTTTTAACTCTATTAGTTCTAGTTCAGTTTTAACTCTATTAGTTCTAGTTCAGTTTTAACTCTATTAGTTCTAGTTCAGTTTTAACTCTATTAGTTCTAGTTCAGTTTTAACTCTATTAGTTCTAGTTCAGTTTTAACTCTATTAGTTCTAGTTCAGTTTTAACTCTATTAGTTCTAGTTCAGTTTTAACTCTATTAGTTCTAGTTCAGTTTTAACTCTATTAGTTCTAGTTCAGTTTTAACTCTATTAGTTCTAGTTCAGTTTTAACTCTATTAGTTCTAGTTCAGTTTTAACTCTATTAGTTCTAGTTCAGTTTTAACTCTATTAGTTCTAGTTCAGTTTTAACTCTATTAGTTCTAGTTCAGTTTTAACTCTATTAGTTCTAGTTCAGTTTTAACTCTATTAGTTCTAGTTCAGTTTTAACTCTATTAGTTCTAGTTCAGTTTTAACTCTATTAGTTCTAGTTCAGTTTTAACTCTATTAGTTCTAGTTCAGTTTTAACTCTATTAGTTCTAGTTCAGTTTTAACTCTATTAGTTCTAGTTCAGTTTTAACTCTATTAGTTCTAGTTCAGTTTTAACTCTATTAGTTCTAGTTCAGTTTTAACTCTATTAGTTCTAGTTCAGTTTTAACTCTATTAGTTCTAGTTCAGTTTTAACTCTATTAGTTCTAGTTCAGTTTTAACTCTATTAGTTCTAGTTCAGTTTTAACTCTATTAGTTCTAGTTCAGTTTTAACTCTATTAGTTCTAGTTCAGTTTTAACTCTATTAGTTCTAGTTCAGTTTTAACTCTATTAGTTCTAGTTCAGTTTTAACTCTATTAGTTCTAGTTCAGTTTTAACTCTATTAGTTCTAGTTCAGTTTTAACTCTATTAGTTCTAGTTCAGTTTTAACTCTATTAGTTCTAGTTCAGTTTTAACTCTATTAGTTCTAGTTCAGTTTTAACTCTATTAGTTCTAGTTCAGTTTTAACTCTATTAGTTCTAGTTCAGTTTTAACTCTATTAGTTCTAGTTCAGTTTTAACTCTATTAGTTCTAGTTCAGTTTTAACTCTATTAGTTCTAGTTCAGTTTTAACTCTATTAGTTCTAGTTCAGTTTTAACTCTATTAGTTCTAGTTCAGTTTTAACTCTATTAGTTCTAGTTCAGTTTTAACTCTATTAGTTCTAGTTCAGTTTTAACTCTATTAGTTCTAGTTCAGTTTTAACTCTATTAGTTCTAGTTCAGTTTTAACTCTATTAGTTCTAGTTCAGTTTTAACTCTATTAGTTCTAACAGTTTTAACTCTATTAGTTCTAGTTCAGTTTTAACTCTATTAGTTCTAGTTCAGTTTTAACTCTATTAGTTCTAGTTCAGTTTTAACTCTATTAGTTCTAGTTCAGTTTTAACTCTATTAGTTCTAGTTCAGTTTTAACTCTATTAGTTCTAGTTCAGTTTTAACTCTATTAGTTCTAGTTCAGTTTTAACTCTATTAGTTCTAGTTCAGTTTTAACTCTATTAGTTCTAGTTCAGTTTTAACTCTATTAGTTCTAGTTCAGTTTTAACTCTATTAGTTCTAGTTCAGTTTTAACTCTATTAGTTCTAGTTCAGTTTTAACTCTATTAGTTCTAGACAGTTTTAACTCTATTAGTTCTAGTTCAGTTTTAACTCTATTAGTTCTAGTTCAGTTTTAACTCTATTAGTTCTAGTTCAGTTTTAACTCTATTAGTTCTAGTTCAGTTTTAACTCTATTAGTTCTAGTTCAGTTTTAACTCTATTAGTTCTAGTTCAGTTTTAACTCTATTAGTTCTAGTTCAGTTTTAACTCTATTAGTTCTAGTTCAGTTTTAACTCTATTAGTTCTAGTTCAGTTTTAACTCTATTAGTTCTAGTTCAGTTTTAACTCTATTAGTTCTAGTTCAGTTTTAACTCTATTAGTTCTAGT
This sequence comes from Salmo salar, assembly GCF_965601325.2. Taxonomy (NCBI): domain Eukaryota; kingdom Metazoa; phylum Chordata; class Actinopteri; order Salmoniformes; family Salmonidae; genus Salmo; species Salmo salar. The sequence continues at coordinate 4,806,730 of NC_138294.1, forward strand.
TCAGTTTTAACTCTATTAGTTCTAGTTCAGTTTTAACTCTATTAGTTCTAGTTCAGTTTTAACTCTATTAGTTCTAGTTCAGTTTTAACTCTATTAGTTCTAGTTCAGTTTTAACTCTATTAGTTCTAGTTCAGTTTTAACTCTATTAGTTCTAGTTCAGTTTTAACTCTATTAGTTCTAGTTCAGTTTTAACTCTATTAGTTCTAGTTCAGTTTTAACTCTATTAGTTCTAGTTCAGTTTTAACTCTATTAGTTCTAGTTCAGTTTTAACTCTATTAGTTCTAGTTCAGTTTTAACTCTATTAGTTCTAGTTCAGTTTTAACTCTATTAGTTCTAGTTCAGTTTTAACTCTATTAGTTCCAGTTCAGTTTTAACTCTATTAGTTCTAACAGTTTTAACTCTATTAGTTCTAGTTCAGTTTTAACTCTATTAGTTCTAGTTCAGTTTTAACTCTATTAGTTCTAGTTCAGTTTTAACTCTATTAGTTCTAACAGTTTTAACTCTATTAGTTCTAGTTCAGTTTTAACTCTATTAGTTCTAGTTCAGTTTTAACTCTATTAGTTCTAGTTCAGTTTTAACTCTATTAGTTCTAGTTCAGTTTTAACTCTATTAGTTCTAGTTCAGTTTTAACTCTATTAGTTCTAGTTCAGTTTTAACTCTATTAGTTCTAGTTCAGTTTTAACTCTATTAGTTCTAGTTCAGTTTTAACTCTATTAGTTCTAGTTCAGTTTTAACTCTATTAGTTCTAGTTCAGTTTTAACTCTATTAGTTCTAACAGTTTTAACTCTATTAGTTCTAGTTCAGTTTTAACTCTATTAGTTCTAGTTCAGTTTTAACTCTATTAGTTCTAGTTCAGTTTTAACTCTATTAGTTCTAACAGTTTTAACTCTATTAGTTCTAGTTCAGTTTTAACTCTATTAGTTCTAACAGTTTTAACTCTATTAGTTCTAGTTCAGTTTTAACTCTATTAGTTCTAGTTCAGTTTTAACTCTATTAGTTCTAGTTCAGTTTTAACTCTATTAGTTCTAGTTCAGTTTTAACTCTATTAGTTCTAGTTCAGTTTTAACTCTATTAGTTCTAGTTCAGTTTTAACTCTATTAGTTCTAGTTCAGTTTTAACTCTATTAGTTCTAGTTCAGTTTTAACTCTATTAGTTCTAGTTCAGTTTTAACTCTATTAGTTCTAACAGTTTTAACTCTATTAGTTCTAGTTCAGTTTTAACTCTATTAGTTCTAGTTCAGTTTTAACTCTATTAGTTCTAGTTCAGTTTTAACTCTATTAGTTCTAACAGTTTTAACTCTATTAGTTCTAGTTCAGTTTTAACTCTATTAGTTCTAGTTCAGTTTTAACTCTATTAGTTCCAGTTCAGTTTTAACTCTATTAGTTCTAGTTCAGTTTTAACTCTATTAGTTCTAGTTCAGTTTTAACTCTATTAGTTCTAGTTCAGTTTTAACTCTATTAGTTCTAACAGTTTTAACTCTATTAGTTCAAGTTCAGTTTTAACTCTATTAGTTCTAGTTCAGTTTTAACTCTATTAGTTCTAGTTCAGTTTTAACTCTATTAGTTCTAGTTCAGTTTTAACTCTATTAGTTCTAGTTCAGTTTTAACTCTATTAGTTGTAGTTCAGTTTTAACTCTATTAGTTCTAACAGTTTTAACTCTATTAGTTCTAGTTCAGTTTTAACTCTATTAGTTCTAGTTCAGTTTTAACTCTATTAGTTCTAGTTCAGTTTTAACTCTATTAGTTCCAGTTCAGTTTTAACTCTATTAGTTCTAGTTCAGTTTTAACTCTATTAGTTCTAGTTCAGTTTTAACTCTATTAGTTCTAGTTCAGTTTTAACTCTATTAGTTCTAACAGTTTTAACTCTATTAGTTCTAGTTCAGTTTTAACTCTATTAGTTCTAGTTCAGTTTTAACTCTATTAGTTCTAGTTCAGTTTTAACTCTATTAGTTCTAGTTCAGTTTTAACTCTATTAGTTCTAGTTCAGTTTTAACTCTATTAGTTCTAGTTCAGTTTTAACTCTATTAGTTCTAGTTCAGTTTTAACTCTATTAGTTCTAACAGTTTTAACTCTATTAGTTCTAGTTCAGTTTTAACTCTATTAGTTCTAGTTCAGTTTTAACTCTATTAGTTCTAGTTCAGTTTTAACTCTATTAGTTCTAGTTCAGTTTTAACTCTATTAGTTCTAGTTCAGTTTTAACTCTATTAGTTCTAGTTCAGTTTTAACTCTATTAGTTCTAGTTCAGTTTTAACTCTATTAGTTCTAGTTCAGTTTTAACTCTATTAGTTCTAGTTCAGTTTTAACTCTATTAGTTCTAACAGTTTTAACTCTATTAGTTCTAGTTCAGTTTTAACTCTATTAGTTCTAGTTCAGTTTTAACTCTATTAGTTCTAGTTCAGTATTAACTCTATTAGTTCTAGTTCAGTTTTAACTCTATTAGTTCTAGTTCAGTTTTAACTCTATTAGTTCTAGTTCAGTTTTAACTCTATTAGTTCTAGTTCAGTTTTAACTCTATTAGTTCTAACAGTTTTAACTCTATTAGTTCTAACAGTTTTAACTCTATTAGTTCTAGTTCAGTTTTAACTCTATTAGTTCTAGTTCAGTTTTAACTCTATTAGTTCTAGTTCAGTTTTAACTCTATTAGTTCTAGTACAGTTTTAACTCTATTAGTTCTAGTTCAGTTTTAACTCTATTAGTTCTAGTTCAGTTTTAACTCTATTAGTTCTAGTTCAGTTTTAACTCTATTAGTTCTAGTTCAGTTTTAACTCTATTAGTTCTAACAGTTTTAACTCTATTTGTTCTAGTTCAGTTTTAACTCTATTAGTTCTAGTTCAGTTTTAACTCTATTAGTTCTAGTTCAGTTTTAACTCTATTAGTTCTAGTTCAGTTTTAACTCTATTAGTTCTAGTTCAGTTTTAACTCTATTAGTTCTAACAGTTTTAACTCTATTAGTTCCAGTTCAGTTTTAACTCTATTAGTTCTAGTTCAGTTTTAACTCTATTATTTCTAGTTCAGTATTAACTCTATTAGTTCTAACAGTTTTAACTCTATTAGTTCTAGTTCAGTTTTAACTCTATTAGTTCTAGTTCAGTTTTAACTCTATTAGTTCTAGTTCAGTTTTAACTCTATTAGTTCTAGTTCAGTTTTAACTCTATTAGTTCTAACAGTTTTAACTCTATTAGTTCTAGTTCAGTTTTAACTCTATTAGTTCTAGTTCAGTTTTAACTCTATTAGTTCTAGTTCAGTTTTAACTCTATTAGTTCTAGTTCCGTTTTAACTCTATTAGTTCTAACAGTTTTAACTCTATTAGTTCTAGTTCAGTTTTAACTCTATTAGTTCTAGTTCAGTTTTAACTCTATTAGTTCTAGTTCAGTTTTAACTCTATTAGTTCTAGTTCAGTTTTAACTCTATTAGTTCTAGTTCAGTTTTAACTCTATTAGTTCCAGTTCAGTTTTAACTCTATTAGTTCTAGTTCAGTTTTAACTCTATTAGTTCTAGTTCAGTATTAACTCTATTAGTTCTAGTTCAGTTTTAACTCTATTAGTTCTAGTTCAGTTTTAACTCTATTAGTTCCAGTTCAGTTTTAACTCTATTAGTTCTAGTTCAGTTTTAACTCTATTAGTTCTAGTTCAGTTTTAACTCTATTAGTTCTAGTTCAGTTTTAACTCTATTAGTTCTAGTTCAGTTTTAACTCTATTAGTTCTAGTTCAGTTTTAACTCTATTAGTTCTAGTTCAGTTTTAACTCTATTATTTCTAGTTCAGTTTTAACTCTATTAGTTCTAGTTCAGTTTTAACTCTATTAGTTCTAACAGTTTTAACTCTATTAGTTCTAGTTCAGTTTTAACACACCCAAAGCATAATGTTTCCACCTCCATGTTTGACGGTGGGGATGGTGTTCTTGGGGTCATAGGCAGCATTCCTCCTCCTCCAAACACGGCGAGTTGAGTTGATGCCAAAGAGATCCATTTTTGTCTCATCTGACCACAACACTTTCACCAGTTGTCCTCTGAGTCATTCAGATGTTCATTGGCAAATTTCAGATGGGCATGTATATGTATTCTTGAGCAGGGGGACCTTGCGGGCGCTGCAGGATTTCAGTCCTTCACGGCGTAGTGTGTTACCAATTGTTTTATTGGTGACTATGGTCCCAGCTGCCTTGAGATCATTGACAAGATCCTCCCGTGTAGTTCTGGGCTGATTCCTCACCGTTCTCATGATCATTGCAACTCCACGAGGTGAGATCTTGCATGAAGCCCCAGGCCGAGGGAGATTGACAGTTCTTTTGTGTTTCTTCCATTTGCGAATAATCGCACCAAATGTTGTCACCTTCTCACCAAGCTGCTTGGCGATGGTCTTGTAGCCCATTCCAGCCTTATGTAGGTCTACAATCTTGTCCCTGACATCCTTGGAGAGCTCTTTGGTCTTGGCCATGGTGGAGAGTTTGAAATCTGATTGATTGATTGCTTCAAAGGACAGGTGTCTTTTATACAGGTAACAAGCTGCGGTTAGGAGCACTCCCTTTAAGAGTGTGCTCCTAATCTCAGCTCGTTACCTGTATAAAAGACACCTGGGAGCCAGAAATCTTTCTGATTGAGAGGGGGTCAAATACTTATTTCCCTCATTAAAATGCAAATCAATTTATAACATTTTTGACATGCGTTTTTCTGGATAATTTTGTTGTTATTCTGTCTCTCACTGTTCAAATAAATCTACCATTAAAATTATAGACTGATCCTTTCTTTGTCAGTGGGCAAACGTACAAAATCAGCAGGGGATCAAATACTTTTTTCCCCCACTGTACTCTCCTAACATAATCTAATGTTTTGCTTTCGCTGTAAAGCCTTTTGGAAATCGGACAACGTGGTTCGATTCAGGAGAAGTGTATCTATAAAATGGTGTAAAATAGTCCTATGTTTGAGAACTTTGAATTATGACATTTTGTGGTTTTAAATTTGGCGCTCTGATTCTTCACTGGCTGTTGAATAGTGTGGGACGAATTCGTCCCACCTCCCCTAGAGAGGTTAAGGTTTTCCTTGCCGGGTACGACACATTGTAGAGGTCACCCTTTACATGAAGATGATGGAGATGGATGGTTCTGCAGTATGAAGAAGGGAACATCTCTGAGACAGACAACACCTGGCTGGACTCCAGAAGGGAACATCTCTGAGACAGACAACACCTCCCTGGACTCCAGCAGGAAACATCTCTGAGACAGACAACACCTGGCTGGACTCCAGAAGGGAACATCTCTGAGACAGACAACACCTGGCTGGACTCCAGAAGGAAACATCTCTGAGACAGACAACACCTGGCTGGACTCCAGAAGGGAACATCTCTGAGACAGACAACACCTGGCTGGACTCCAGAAGGGAACATCTCTGAGACAGACAACACCTGGCTGGACTCCAGAAGGAAACATCTCTGAGACAGACAACACCTGGCTGGACTCCAGAAGGAAACATCTCTGAGACAGACAACACCTGGCTGGACTCCAGAAGGAAACATCTCTGAGACAGACAACACCTGGCTGGACTCCAGCAGGAAACATCTCTGAGACAGACAACACCTGGCTGGACTCCAGAAGGAAACATCTCTGAGACAGACAACACCTGGCTGGACTCCAGAAGGAAACATCTCTGAGACAGACAACACCTGGCTGGACTCCAGAAGGGAACATCTCTGAGACAGACAACACCTGGCTGGACTCCAGAAGGGAACATCTCTGAGACAGACAACACCTGGCTGGACACCAGAAGGGAGGCTCAAAAGAGGACATCCCATAACAACTGGGGAGAACAGTAGAACAGTAGAGGACATCCCATAACAACTGGGGAGAACAGGAGAACAGTAGAACTGGAGAACAGGAGAAAAGTAGAACAGGAGAACAGTAGAACACTAGAACAGGAGAACAGGAGAACAGTAGAACAGTAGAACAGGAGAACAGGAGAACAGTAGAACACTAGAACAGTAGAACAGGAGAACAGTAGAACAGTATAAGGAAACTAAAGGAAATGAAGGGCCAATAGCCTTTAGACGGTCAAAAGTGGAGAGGTCTCTTCTCTGCCTTATGGACACCAAGAAGATAACAAGGTGAGGTTGCCCTGCTAAATAAATTACCACAATGTGTCTGTATTCAACCAATCAGGTCTTTGAGCAAACATGAGCTCTCCATTTTCAACAAGGTCTTGAAAAACCTCTTCATACTCCCCATATCTGCATCCCAGAACATCTTCTCAAACTGAGGATGGTCATCACCATCATCATCACCACCATCACCATCATGGTCATCGTCCTCATCATCAAGGCTTCTCCTCATCATCCACATCATGTCATGGTGACTCCTCATTTCCCTCATCTTGTCACGGATTCCCCTCATCAAGTCATGGCGACTCCTCATCATCATGACTCCATCACCATCATCATGGCTTCTCCTGGCTTGGTCTGTAAACGCTGACAGATTGAACTTGAAGTGAACTGGAATGTCCTCAGTGTCGATGTGTTTAAAGAGTTGTCTTCCATCTGCATGTGTCAACAGGTTCACCATCTTCCATTCTCTTCTCCCATCTCTTCATTTCTTTACAATCTTCAGAGTCTACATCCCTAAACACAGCCGCATCGCACACAAAGCACAGAGCATTGACCCTGATCTGGTCCAAATCCTGAATGATCTACACTTGTCTTGTCTATCATAGATAATGGTGAGAGAGAAGGGGATCTGAAATCCATCCTGGTAATTGATTTCATATATCATTGTAGATACCTCGTCATCTTGGGGTAGCTTGAAACGGAACCCATTCTCCCACTGAACTCCCAGGATGTAGTTGATCATCAGTGTCACTACCTGGTCTTTGTCTCCCACCAGATAGATTGTCCTCCTAGTCCTGGAACTCTGCTCTCCAAACCTGAGCCTGGCTACTTTACCCACCGTCTGTATCGTCTCCATGGGGATCTCATAAACAGACGGCGAGCCAGAGTGCTTCAGTTCACTCTTTTCTTTAACATCGTCAGCCAATCGTGTGGTCTTTGAGAGGGTGGCGATGATGACTGGTGTGCTCCACTTGCTGATTCCAGCTTCACCACAGTCGTATCTGACTCTCACTGTGTACTTTGTGAGTGACTGCAGTCCGGTAATGATGCAGACATTGTCTTTGGAAGTCCTCTTCATCCACTCTGCCTCCTCTTCACTCTCTTCTGTTGGCACCTCTTTGTGTTCTACCACATAGTTCTGAATCTTGACCCCTTGTCCAATCACAGACGGCATTGGACAGCATACCATGAGCTCAGAGGAGTAGGCTTTGATTTCAGGCTTACCGGGAGGGCATGAAGGCAAGGTTCTGATGATGTTACTGACCTCGCTGTCTGGACCAAGGCCTGCTGAACACACGGCTCTGTATTTGAACTTGTACTCTGTACTGGGAAGCAGTCCAGACACTGTGTAGGCTGCATCAGATTCAGATGTCTTCTCGCTGCTCCATCCATCTTTCTCATCAATACAGTATTCAATCAGGTAGTGGGTGACGTCATGGGCTCCCCTATCAGGAGGGAGCAACTCCAGCGTCACACTGTTGTGAGTTCTGTCACATGCTCTGGGCTTCTCAGGTTTAGATGGAGGCTCCAAATGCTCGTTTCTTTTGGATCCGTTCTCATAAAGGTAAATGCTGGCTCCTTCTTGTTCCTTGTTGGGAATGGAGGCCAAGAGGAAACGTGTTTGTGTGTCTTCTTTGTTAGCTTCTGCAAAATCTTTGAAAAGTCCAGCTTGCTTGTCCATGTCATCAAATATGTTATCAGAGTGGTACCATCTTGTCAGATCCGGTTTAACTGGAACTAAGGCTTGTGTGTTCTCAGAGCTTTGGGAATTCAAAGCTGACAGGATAGGGTCCTCGCACCCCAGAGAGGTGAAAGTGAAACATACAACACGCTTCACCTTTGGGTTCAAGACCTCTTTGTCAAGTTCCTTCTTCGATGTGACTATCTTGGTGGAACACGTCTGACTGTAGTCCTCCGTAATCATCCTTAGGAACCGATCAACCACATTGATCTCTCTCTCAATGCGATCCATACATTCACTGAGGATGTTGCTGTTGAAACGGAACTCTCGCTGCTTTTTCAAGAAGTCGGACAACACCCTCTCTTCCTTTTCTCCCCCTCTAATAGACGGAAGGAGGTCCGCCAAAGTTGTCTTCAAATGTTCTGTGAAACACAGTTTTTTGAAAGTTTTCACTTTGGCATCAATTTCCTTGAAGTATTTTACAGGCTTGCTTCTCATTGCATCGTTGCATCTCATCTCCAGCTCACTGAGGTCTTCCAGCGCAGTCTGCCATTGGTCAACTAAGCTTCCACTGATCTGACAAACCATCTGGGCGGCAGTGGGGTCCAAGGCTTTTAACGGAAGTAGATTCACTTGCACAGGAACCCCCTCACCTACCTTCTGAGGCAAGGTTTTGTAGGTGTCCATGGCATCTTGAAAAGATACAGGATTGTTTTCCAGGAGAACGTCCCCATGGAATCTACAAGAGAACTTCTCGGTTTTAGTTTCAGAAGTGTTCTTCTTGTCTAAATCACTCTCACCCCCAATAGAAACGTAGGGAACGCTATTAAGCTTCACTTTCAAGTTTCCCTCAATGTCTTTACGGTCCTCGCCACTTGAGACCTCACGATCAAACACAAAGAAAGCATTTGCTCCATAAAGTATACCTGTGACCACATGTGTAGCTATGCCTTCCTTAAAAACCTCCTTGTACTTTATGTGTTCCTGCCCAAGGTGGTTCATGGACAGTTGACTGTTTTTCTTAGTGGTGGTGTAACAAAGTGTGACTCTCGCCTGATTCTGAGACTCTTTAACATCTTTCAAATACTTAGCTGATCCCTCCACCTTAACCAGCCCTGCCAAACAGCTTGCTTTGAGAGAGCCGTTCACATTTAACACAGAGTATTTGTCAGCTGTAGAGTCAGATGTGATGACTTTGAAGTCGGTGAAAGGCTCGTCTGTTGTAATGATGTCCCTTCTGAGTGCTTCCTCGTCCCACAGCGTCAGCCCTGTAATCAGAGGAGACAAACCAAACACTAACAGTTACTTCATTGTGTTTAGGTGATGACTGACTGACTGACTGACTGACTGACTGACTGACTGACTGACTGACTGACTGACTGACTGACGTGAGTAGTGAGCAAGCGTGCTACCTGGAATGAGGTGATCATTGCGACAGTCATACAGCATTCCCAGGGAGAAGGGCCGTCCCAGTGCTGCTAGAGTCAAGGTTCCGTTTGAGCAAAGATCCATAGTAGGAAGTCACTGGTGGTCAGAACAAAACAAACAGAATAACATGATGCCTCACTGCTTGAGTTCAGTCCACTGGTGGTCAGAACAAAACAAACAGGATAACATGATGCATCACTGCTTGAGTTCAGTCCACTGGTGGTCAGAACAAAACAAACAGAATAACATGATGCATCACTGCTTGAGTTCAGTCCACTGGTGGTCAGAACACAACAAACAGAATAACATGATGCCTCACTGCTTGAATTCAGTCCACTGGTGGTCAGAATACAACAAACAGAATAACATGATGCATCTCTGCTTGAGTTCAGTCACCTCCTGAAAATATTGATAAAAAATGAAAATAAAAAACAGTTGTCTATTGGCCACAATGTATCATCACATTAAAACTTCTTAGGGCTATGCCCCTTTTTTCTCACTTTCCGCCAGAATGACGTGCCCAAACTAAACTGCCTGTTGCTCAGGCCCTGAAGCCAGGATATGCATATAATTGGTACCATTGGAAAGAAAACACTTTGAAGTTTGTAGAAATGTTAAAATAATGTAGGATAATATAAAACAATAGACATGGTAGGAGAAAATCCAAAGGAAAAAAAACAACCGAAATCTATTTTTTTGAGAACATCCTCTTAGAATGGCATGTATAAGGTTATATTGAAGCTCCCTGAATGCAATTCCTATGGCTTCCACAGGGTGTCAGCAGTCTATGTTCAAGGTTTCTGACTTGTAACTTCAAAAAACAAATAAGAGATATCAGGTTTAGTACAGGGACAATCTTGGGAATTCGTGTTTGAGCGCGCCATGAAGACAGGACGCACCTGCTAAAATCGGTTTCCTATTGAACATACTTCTTTCCGTAAAAACTATTATACACTGCTCAAAAAAATAAAGGGAACACTTAAACAACACAATGTAACTCCAAGTCAATCACACTTCTGTGAAATCAAACTGTCCACTTAGGAAGCAACACTGATTGACAATAAATTTCACATGCTGTTGTGCAAATGGAATAGACAACAGGTGGAAATTATAGGCAATTAGCAAGACACCCCCAATAAATGAGTGGTTCTGCAGGTGGGGACAACAGACCACTTCTCAGTTCCTATGCTTCCTGGATGATGTTTTGGTCACTTTTGAATGCTGGCGGTGCTTTCACTCTAGTGGTAGCATGAGACGGAGTCTACAACCCACACAAGTGGCTCAGGTAGTGCAGCTCATCCAGGATGGCACATCAATGCGAGCTGTGGCAAGAAGGTTTGCTGTGTCTGTCAGCGTAGTGTCCAGAGCATGGAGGCGCTACCAGGAGACAGGCCAGTACATCAGGAGACGTGGAGGAGGCCGTAGGAGGGCAACAACCCAGCAGCAGGACCGCTACCTCCGCCTTTGTGCAAGGAGGAGCAGGAGGAGCACTGCCAGAGCCCTACAAAATGACCTCCAGCAGGCCACAAATGTGCATGTGTCTGCTCAAACGGTCAGAAACAGACTCCATGAGGGTGGTATTAGGGCCCGACGTCCACAGGTGGGGGTTGTGCTTACAGCCCAACACCGTGCAGGACGTTTGGCATTTGCCAGAGAACACCAAGATTGGCAAATTCGCCACTGGCGCCCTGTGCTCTTCACAGATGAAAGCAGGTTCACACTGAGCACGTGACAGACGTGACAGAGTCTGGAGACGCCGTGGAGAACGTTCTGCTGCCTGCAACATCCTCCAGCATGACCGGTTTGGCGGTGGGTCAGTCATGGTGTGGGGTGGCATTTCTTTGGGGGGCCGCACAGCCCTCCATGTGCTCGCCAGAGGTAGCCTGACTGCCATTAGGTACCGAGATGAGATCCTCAGACCCCTTGTGAGACCATATGCTGGTGCGGTTGGCCCTGGGTTCCTCCTAATGCAAGACAATGCTAGACCTCATGTGGCTGGAGTGTGTCAGCAGTTCCTGCAAGAGGAAGGCATTGATGCTATGGACTGGCCCGCCCGTTCCCCAGACCTGAATCCAATTGAGCACATCTGGGACATCATGTCTTGTTCCATCCACCAACGCCACGTTGCACCACAGACTGTCCAGGAGTTGGCGGATGCTTTAGTTCAGGTCTGGGAGGAGATCCCTCAGGAGACCATCCGCCACCTCATCAGGAGCATGCCCAGGCATTGTAGGGAGGTCATACAGGCACGTGGAGGCCACACACACTACTGAGCCTCATTTTGACTTGTTTTAAGGACATTACATCAAAGTTGGATCAGCCTGTAGGGTGGTTTTCCATTTTAATTTTGAGTGTGACTCCAAATCCAGACCTCCATGGGTTGATAAATTGGATTTCCATAGATTATTTTTGTGTGATTTTGTTGTCAGCACATTCAACTATGTAAAGAAAAAAGTATTTAATACGATTCTTTCTTTCATTCAGATCTAGGATGTGTTGTTTAAGTGTTCCCTTTATTTTTTTGAGCAGTATAGTTTGATTACATTTTAGGGTATCTGAGGAGTAAATAGAAACGTATTTTGACTTGTTGAAACAAAGTTTAGGGGTAGATTTTTGGATTCCTTTCTCACCATGTTGAATGAGTGGATTAGTCAAATCGATGGCGCCAACTAAACAGACTTTTTGGGATATAAAGACGGATTTTATCTAACAAAACGACACTACATGTTGTAGCTGGGACCCTTTGGATGACAAATCAGAGGAAGATTTTCAAAAAGTACGTGAATATTTAAACGCTATTTGTGAATTTATGAAACCTGTGCCGGTGGAAAAATATTTTGATGTGGGGCGCCGTCCTCAAACAATCGCATGGCATGTTTTCACTGTAATAGCTACTGTAAATCGGACAGCGCAGTTAGATTAACAAGAATTTAAACTTTCAACCCGATATTATATGACACTTGTATGTACCTAAATGTTTAATATCCATAATTTTTATGATTATTTATTTGAATTGCGCACCCTCCAGTTTAACTGGAAGTTGTCCCGCTAGCGGGATGCCTAAGATGTGTCAAGGTCCAACCCTCCCACCACGCCCTCACCAGCACCACAAGCCATGCAGTCAGCGTGGAACGCGCCCATTGAAAATGAACACAGGCTGACTTCATTACCCTCATTAACTAAACCTAAGCACAGAAATGGTTGATTGGGCCACACTGCTGAACCTCCAGGTGCCCAACCTTCTAGGAAATATAGTCAACATACTTCCTTCAAGACTGTTGTAAAAGCATTCCAGGTGAAGCTGGTTGAGAGAATGCCAAAGAGTGTGCAAAGCTGTCATCATGGCAAAGGGTGGCTACTTTGAAGAACTCTTTTTTTTTGGTTACTACATGATTCCATATGTGTTATTTCATAGTTTTGATGTCTGTACAATTATTCTGCAATGTAGAAAATAGTAAAAATAAAGAAAAACCCTTGTTCTAAAACTTTTAACTGGTAGTTTTTCTTAAGTACTTTATTTCACTTGGTCCCCCAACCCCCTCCTCACTCTGCCTCCTCCCCAATGATAATGCTGCTACTCCCCCTATGGTCATTCCCCCCACCTCCCCAATAATAATGCTGCTACTCCCCCTATGGTCATTCCCCCCACCTCCCCAATGATAATGCTGCTACTCACCCTATGGTCATTCCCCCACCTCCCCAATGATAATGCTGCTACACCCCCTATGGTCATTCCCCCCACCTCCCCAATGATAATGCTGCTACTCCCCCTATGGTCATTCCCCCCACCTCCTCAATGATAATGCTGCTACTCCCCCTATGGTCATTCCCCCCACCTCCTCAATGATAATGCTGCTACTCCCCCTATGGTCATTCCCCCCACCTCCCCAATGATAATGCTGCTACTCCCCCTATGGTCATTCCCCCCCACCTCCTCAATGATAATGCTGCTACTCCCCCTATGGTCATTCCCCCCACCTCCCCAATGATAATGCTGCTACTCCCCCTATGGTCATTCCCCCCACCTCCCCAATGATAATGCTGCTACTCCCCCTATGGTCATTCCCACCCACCTCCCCAATGATAATGCTGCTACTCCCCCTATGGTCATTCCCCCCACCTCCTCAATGATAATGCTGCTACTCCCCCTATGGTCATTCCCCCCACCTCCCCAATGATAATGCTGCTACTCCCCCTATGGTCATTCCCCCACCTCCTCAATGATAATGCTGCTACTCCCCCTATGGTTATTCCCCCACCTCCCCAATGATAATGCTGCTACTCCTCCTATGGTCATTCCCCCCCACATCCTCAATGATAATGCTGCTACTCCCCCTATGGTGTCATTCCCCCCCACCTCCCCAATGATAATGCTGCTACTCCCCCTATGGTCATTCCCCCCACCTCCTCAATGATAATGCTGCTACTCCCCCTATGGTCATTCCCCCCACCTCCCCAATGATAATGCTGCTACTCCCCCTATGGTCATTCCCCCCATCTCCCCAATGATAATGCTGCTACTCCCCCTATGGTCATTCCCCCCACCTCCCCAATGATAATGCTGCTACTCCCCCTATGGTCATTCCCCCACCTCCCCAATGATAATGCTGCTACTCCCCCTAACGTCATTCCCACCCACCTCCTCAATGATAATGCTGCTACTCCCCCTATGGTCATTCCCCCCACCTCCTCAATGATAATGCTGCTACTCCCCCTATGGTCATTCCCCCCACCTCCTCAATGATAATGCTGCTACTCCCCCTATGGTCATTCCCCCCACCTCCCCAATGATAATGCTGCTACTCCCCCTATGGTCATTCCCCCCACCTCCTCTGAGCTGCTACTCCCCGATGGCATCCCCCCCATAGTGTATTGTATCCATCACTACTACAGTTATGATGTATATAGTGTATTTATCCATCACTACTATAGTTGTTATGATGTATATAGTGTATTTATTCATCACTACTATAGTTGTTATGATGTATATAGTGTATTTATTCATCACTACTATAGTTGTTATGATGTATATAGTGTATTTATCCATCACTACTACAGTTGTTATGATGTATATAGTGTATTTATCCATCACTACTACAGGTTATGATGTATATAGTGTATTTATCCATCACTACTACAGTTGTTATGATGTATATAGTGTATTTATCCATCACTACTACAGTTATGATGTATATAGTGTATTTATCCATCACTACTACAGTTATGATGTATATAGTGTATTTATCCATCACTACTATAGTTGTTATGATGTATATAGTGTATTTATTCATCACTACTATAGTTGTTATGATGTATATAGTGTATTTCAATAGTTTTTTTTTTATTACCATTTTCATTGTTTTATTTCCCTTAGTCCTGCATTTTGGAGCTCGGAGCCTAAGATTTTCACTGTACCCTGCAATTACACCTGCAACCCTGCACATGTGACCTCAACCCTGAACATATGACTTTAACCCTGAACATGTGACTTCAACCCGTTACATGGGACTTCAAACCTGAACATGTGACCTCAATCATGTGACATCAACCCTGAACATGTGATCTCATCCTGAACATGTGACATCAACCCTGTAAAAGTGATTATTAAACACTCTGAATCTATCAAAATATATAGAATCATACATTTCCTGCTTGGACATATTAGATGTAACATGTATGTATTGCGATTCGATACTGTGATTTTATTGCGATTTAATGTTCCAAAACATATTTCTCACTGCTGCAGAGGGACAAGAGAGAACCTTGAGAAAACAAGTTTTGGTCTGTAATAAAAATAAAAGTGCTGAAAACATGTTGCCATGGAGAACAAGCTAGGTACAGCCGATTAGCGCTAACAGGTTGCCATGGAGAACAAGCTAGGTACAGCCGATTAGCGCTAAAATGGAGAACAAGCTAGGTACAGCCGACTAGCGCTAACATGGAGAACAAGCTAGATACAGCCGACTAGCGCTAACATGGAGAACAAGCTAGATACAGCCGACTAGCGCTAACATGGAGAACAAGCTAGGTACAGCCGACTAGCGCTAACAGGTTGCCATGGAGAACAAGCTAGGTACAGCTGACTAGCGCTAACAGGTTGCCATGGAGAACAAGCTAGGTACAGCCGACTAGCGCTAACATGGAGAACAAGCTAGGTACAGCCGACTAGCGCTAACATGGAGAACAAGCTAGGTACAGCCGACTAGCGCTAACATGGAGAACAAGCTAGGTACAGCCGACTAGCGCTAACAGGTTGCCATGGAGAACAAGCTAGGTACAGCTGACTAGCGCTAACAGGTTGCCATGGAGAACAAGCTAGGTACAGCTGACTAGCGCTAACATGGAGAACAAGCTAGGTACAGCCGACTAGCGCTAACATGGAGAACAAGCTAGGTACAGCCGACTAGCGCTAACATGGAGAACAAGCTAGGTACAGCCGACTAGCGCTAACATGGAGAACAAGCTAGGTACAGCCGACTAGCGCTAACATGGAGAACAAGCTAGGTACAGCCGACTAGCGCTAACAGGTTGCCATGGAGAACAAGCTAGGTACAGCCGACTAGCGCTAACATGGAGAACAAGCTAGGTACAGCCGACTAGCGACTAACAGGTTGCCATGGAGAACAAGCTAGGTACAGCCGACTAGCGCTAACATGGAGAACAAGCTAGGTACAGCCGACTAGCGCTAACATGGAGAACAAGCTAGGTACAGCCGACTAGCGCTAACATGGAGAACAAGCTAGGTACAGCTGACTAGCGCTAACATGGAGAACAAGCTAGGTACAGCCGACTAGCGCTAACATGCTATTAGCACAAAAACAAAATGACGATATTAGAGTCAAAGAATTTACATAATATCATTAAAGATAATATTGTGATATGTAACCATGTATATAATATCATTAAAGATAATATTGTGATATGTAACCATGTATATAATATCATTAAAGATAATATTGTGATATGTAACCATGTATATAATATCGTTAAAGATAATATTGTGATATGTAACCATGTATATAATATCATTAAAAATAATATTGGGATATGTAACCATGTATATAATATCGTTAAAGATAATATTGTGGTATGTAACCATGTACATAATATCATTAAAGATAATATTGTGATATGTAACCATGTATATAATATCATTAAAGATAATATTGTGATATGTAACCATGTATATAATATCGTTAAAGATAATATTGTGATATGTAACCATGTATATAATATCGTTAAAGATAATATTGTGATATGTAACCACGTATATAATATCGTTAAAGATAATATTGTGATATGTAACCATGTATATAATATCGTTAAAGATAATATTGTGATATGTAACCACGTATATAATATCGTTAAAGATAATATTGGGATATGTAACCACGTATATAATATCGTTAAAGATAATATTGTGATATGTAACCACGTATATAATATCGTTAAAGATAATATTGTGATATGTAACCACGTATATAATATCGTTAAAGATAATATTGTGATATGTAACTGTATCCATCCCCAACCCTGCACAAAATAATACAAGTATTTGACTCGTGAACGAGCGTATCGAGTGATCGAGTGATCAGTGTTCTGTTTGAGATTCAGACGATATTTAAAATACAAACTTAGCACCTTTTCCTGTCCTCATTTTGACTACAGAATGTAGAAAACCCCCTGTTTCCACATGTAGACACTGGTATGGTCCTGGAGATAACGAGTATGAGGTTAGAAAGGATCCATTTGAACCCCCTGTTTCCACATGTAGACACTGGTATGGTCCTGGAGATAACGAATATGAGGTTAGAAAGGATCCATTTGAACTTACCTCTTCTCCAGATTTGCCTCCGTTCTGCAGTCAGAAGAATAGAGAAGAAGAGAGAGAGAGGAGAGGAGGGTTCAGGTCTTATAGTGGAACAGCCCAGTAGTCTCCTCCCATCTAACCACTGAGAGAGAGAGAGAGAGAGAGAGAGAGGGGGAGAGAGAGGGGGAGAGACAGAGAGAGAGAGAGAGAGAGAGGGGGAGAGAGAGAGAGAGGGGGAGAGAGAGGGGGAGAGACAGAGAGAGAGAGACAGAGAGAGAGAGAGAGAGGGAGAGAGAGAAACAGAGAGAGAGAAAGAGAGAGAGAGAGAGAGGGGGAGAGAGAGAGAGAGAGAGAGAGGGGGAGAGAGAGAGAGAGGGGGGGGGGAGAGAGAGAGAGAGAGAGAGAGAGAGAGAGAGAGAGAGAGAGAGAGAGAGAGAGAGAGAGAGAGAGAGAGAGAGAGAGAGAGAGGTGGGTTCAGGTCTTATAGTGGAACAGCCCAGCAGGCCAGAGAAGGAGAGAATAGAAATATGGACCTTGTAGCTGTGGTAAGGGCATGAAATCAGCTGAAGGAAAGGCAGGTTGATAATGTGATCAGAGTGTAAACTTTATTTACAGGTCTTGGTGATCCAAAGATGAAACTGACATATCTTACAAACTATACAAGTAGAGATCCTAAATATATAGGATTGGAAATAACCCAGAAGGCTGTTCTATCTGAACACCCTCCTCCCTCTGGAGCTCAACAGGTAATAACCCAGAAGGCTGTTCTACCTGAACACCCCTCCCTCTGGAGCTCGACAGGTAATAACCCAGAAGGCTGTTCTATCTGAACACCCCTCCCTCTGGAGCTCGACAGGTAATAACCCAGAAGGCTGTTCTATCTGAACACCCCTCCCTCTGGAGCTCAACAGGTAATAACCCAGAAGGCTGTTCTATCTGAACACCCCTCCCTCTGGAGCACAACAGGTAATAACCCAGAAGGCTGTTCTATCTGAACACCCCCCTCCCTCTGGAGCTCAACAGGTAATAACCCAGAAGGCTGTTCTATCTGAACACCCCTCCCTCTGGAGCTCAACAGGTAATAACCCAGAAGGCTGTTCTATCTGAACACCCCTCCCTCTGGAGCTCAACAGGTAATAACCCAGAAGGCTGTTCTATCTGAACACCCCTCCCTCTGGAGCTCAACAGGTAATAACCCAGAAGGCTGTTCTATCTGAACACCCCTCCCTCTGGAGCTCAACAGGTAATTACCCAGAAGGCTGTTCTATCTGAACACCCCTCCCTCTGGAGCTCAACAGGTAATTACCCAGAAGGCTGTTCTATCTGAACACCCTCCTCCCTTGATAAACCCTAATGGAATCTGTCTTACAGGCGCTCTATCAGATTGGCTGACATAATAAGCACTTGGCCCCCAGAACTATTAAATTACCCAATTGGCAATTATAACCACTTAACTGGTTCTACATTGTAAAAGTCCATTTCCACATCCATCGGTAAATTCCTCTTAATCACACTTATTGATATATCAACACCGTGCAGATGTAACCGATGTGAAATGGTTAGCTAGTTAGCGGTGGTGTAACCGATGTGAAATGGCTAGCTTGTTAGCGGTGGTGTAACCGATGTGAAATGGCTAGCTAGTTAGCGGTGGTGTAACCGATGTTAAAATGGCTAGCTAGTTAGCGGTGGTGTAACCGATGTGAAATGGCTAGCTAGTTAGCGGTGGTGTAACCGATGTGAAATGGCTAGCAAGTTAGCGGTGGTGTAACCGATGTGAAATGGCTAGCTAGTTAGCGGTGGTGTAACCGATGTTAAAATGGCTAGCTAGTTAGCGGTGGTGCGCAGCTAATAGCGTTGTAATGGCTGTCGTAGTGAATGGACCAAGGCGCAGCGGGTACGTGAATGCTCATGTTTATTTACAGAAACAAAACAACGAACAGAAGACAAACAGTCAACACACAGCTATGCAAAAAAACAACCTCCCACAATACCCATGACAAACACACTCCTAATTATAGGACCTTCAACCAGAGGCAACGATAAACAGCTGCCTCCAATTGAAAGCCCCAACACCAATTACCTAAACATAGAAATAGAAAACGACTAGACGGAACATAGAAATACACTAACATAGAACAATGACCAAAAACCCCCGGAATACATAAGTCAAACACCCCTCTACATACACACACACACACCCTGTCACGTCCTGACCAAACTACAATAACAAATAACCCCTTTTTACTGGTCAGGACGTGACAAGCGTTTCAATCGGGAGACGTCACTCGCTCTGAGACCTTGAAGTAGTTGTTCCCCCTTTGCTGCGGCTACTGTCTCTGGCTGCAGTGTAGCCTAATCCACACAGACTCTCTGCCACAAAATGAGAGTGACGAAACATTACAGAACCTGGCCAGATCATTTCTATTCTTCAGTCTCAAGTTATCTTTTTTTTATTTTCTATCAAGTTGAATCTCAAGTCATCAAATTTCTGACCAAGTCAAGTCATGTGACTCGGGGTCCACATGGTGGTGGCTGCATCATGTTATGAGTATGCTTGCCATCGGCAAGGACTGTGGAGGTTTTTTTCAGGATAAAAATACATGGAATAGAGCGAAGCACAGGCAAAATCATAAAGGAAAACCTGGTTTAGACTGCTTTCCAACAGACTCTAGGAGATAAATTCACCTTTCAGCAGGACAATAACCTACAACACAAAGCCAAATCTACGCTGGAGTTGCTCACCAAGACAACATTGAATATTCATAAGTGGCCTTGTTACAGTTTTGAATTAAATCGTCTTGAAAATCTTTGGCAAGACTTGAATTCAGGTGTGCAAAGCTCTTAGAGACTTACCCAAGAAGACTCCCAGCTGTAATGACTCTTAGAGACTTACCCAGGAAGACTCCCAGCTGTAATGACTCTTAGAGACTTACCCAGGAAGACTCCCAGCTTTAATGACTCTCAGAGACTTACCCACGAAGACTCCCAGCTGTAATGACTCTTAGAGACTTACCCAGGAAGACTCCCAGCTGTAATGACTCTTAGAGACCTACCCAAGAAGACTCCCAGCTGTAATGACTCTCAGAGACTTACCCAGGAAGACTCCCAGCTGTAATGACTCTTAGAGACTTACCCAAGAAGACTCCCAGCTGTAATGACTCTTAGAGACTTACCCAAGAAGACTCCCAGCTGTAATGACTCTTAGAGACCTACCCAAGAAGACTCCCAGCTGTGATGACTCTTAGAGACCTACCCAAGAAGACTCCTAGCTGTAATGACTCTTAGAGACTTACCCAGGAAGACTCCCAGCTGTAATGACTCTTAGAGACTCACCCAGAAAGACTCCCAGCTGTAATGACTCTCAGAGACTTACCCAGGAAGACTCCCAGCTGTAATGACTCTTAGAGACTTACCCTAAAAGACTGACAGCTGTAATGACTCTTAGAGACTTACCCAAGAAGACTCCCAGCTGTAATGACTCTTAGAGACTTACCCTAAAAGACTGACAGCTGTAATCGCTGACTAAAGGTAGGGTGAATACTTATCTAATCAAGATATACAGTGCATTCAGAAAGGTATTCAGACCTCTTCCCTTTGCCACATTTTTTTTTTAACGTTACAGCCTTATTCTAAAATGGATTAAATTATCAATCTACACACAATACCCCATAATGACAAAGCAAAAAACAGGTTTTTAAAAAACAGAAATTACTTATTTACATAAGTATTCAGACTCTTTGCTATGAGACTTGAAATTGAGCTCAGGTGCATCCTGTTTCCATTGATCATCCTTGAGATGTTTCTACAACTTGATTGGAGTCCACCTGTGGTAAATTCAATTGATTGCACATGATTTGGAAAGGCACACACCTGTCTATATAAGGTCCCACAATTGACAGTGCATGTCAGAGCAAAAACCAAGCCATGAGGTTGATGGAATTGTCCGTAGAGCTCAGAGACAGGATTGTGTCGAGGCCCAGATCTGGGGAAGGGTACCAAAACATTTCTGCAGCATTGAAGGTCCCCAAGAACACAGTCGCCTCCATCATTCTTAAATTGAAGAAGTTTGGAACCACCAAGACTCTTCCTAGAGCTGGCCACCCGGCCAAACTGAGCAATCGGGGGAGAATGGCCTTGGTCAGGGAGGTGACCAAGAACCCGATGGTCACTCTGACAGAGCTCCAGAGTTCCTCTGTGGAGATGGGAGAACCTTCCAGAAGGACAATTATCTCTGTAGCATTCCACCAATCAGGCCTTTATGGTAGAGTGGCCAGACGGAAGCCACTCCTCAGTAGAAGGCACATGACAGCCCGCTTGGAGTTTGCCAAAATGCACCTAAAATGTTTTGACAAGATTCTCTGGTCTGATGAAACCAAGATTGAACTATTTGGCCTGAATGCAAAGCATCACGTCTGGAGGAAACCTGGCACCATTCTTACGGTGAAGCATGGTGGTGGCAGCATCATGCTGTGGGGATGTTTTTCAGTGGCAGGGAGACTAGTCAGGATGGAGGGAAAATGAACAGAGAAAAGTACAGAGAGATCCTTGATGAAAACCTGCTCCAGAGCGCTCAGGACTTCAGATTGGGGTGAAGGTTCACCTTCCAACAGGACAACAACCCTAAGCATACAGCCAAGACAACGCAGAAGTGGCTTCGGGGCACAAGTCTCTGAATGTCCTTGAGTGGCCTAGCCAGACCCCGGACTTGAACCCGATTGAACATCTCTGGAGAGACCTGAAAATATCTGTGCAGCGACGCTCCCCATCCAACCTGAAAGAGCCTGAGAGGATCTGCAGAGAATAATGGTAGAAACTCCCCAAATACAGGTGTGCCAAGCTTGTAGCGTCGTACCCAAGAAGACTCGAGGCTGTAATCGCTGCCAAAGGTGCTTCAACAAAGTACTGAGTTAAAGGGTCTGAATACTTTTGTAAATGTGATATTTCAAAAATATTGATCTGCAAAAATTTCTATAAACCTGTTTTTGCTTTGTCATTATGGGGTATTAATGAGGGGGGGGGCAAACAATTTACTCTCCATAATCCAGTCACCTCATAGAGAGAACAGTGTTTCAACTACGGCCCAACAACAAACTGGTATGGAAACAGAGGCCAGATGGCTTTGCCCAACAACAAACTGGTATGGAAACAGAGGCCAGATGGCTTTGCCCAACAACAAACTGGTATTGAAACAGAGGCCAGATGGTTTTGCCCAACAACAAACTGGTATTGAAATAGAGGCCAGATGGCTTTGCCCAACAACAAACTGGTATTGAAACAGAGGCCAGATGGCTTTGCCCAACAACAAACTGGTATTGAAATAGAGGCCAGATGGCTTTGCCCAACAACAAACTAGTATTGAAACAGAGGTCAGATGGCTTTGCCCAACAACAAACTGGTATGGAAACAGAGGCCAGATGGCTTTGCCCAACAACAAACTGGTATGGAAACAGAGGCCAGATGGCTTTACCCAGATGGCTTTGCCCAATAACAAACTAGTATTGAAACAGAGGCCAGATGGCTTTGCCCAACAACAAACTGGTATTGAAACAGAGGCCAGATGGCTTTACCCAGATGGCTTTGCCCAACAACAAACTGGTATGGAAACAGAGGCCAGATGGCTTTACCCAGATGGCTTTGCCCAACAACAAACTAGTATTGAAACAGAGGCCAGATGGCTTTACCCAGATGGCTTTGCCAAAAACAAACTGGTATGGAAACAAAGGCCAGATGGCTTTGCCCAACAACAAACTAATATTGAAACAGAGGCCAGATGGCTTTGACCAACAACAAACTGGTATGGAAACAGAGGTCAGATGAAACAACATGTTGAAGCAATACAGTGTGCAGGGTGTACAGTTCCACCTCCGTTCTGTTACACTCTAACTTCTAGATATTCAGGGAGGAAGTGAATGGACTCTTCATTAACCAACATTACTTCCCCCAGTGAAATACATGACATGCAGATGAAAATTAAAGACTTTCTTCCAGTGTTTCTGTCTTTTCACAATAGATTTGAGACTTATTGTAAAGTTTAGCCAAATGGTCAGTCCTGCTAATGGGTCATTATCCTATCTAGGCTAATGGTCAGTCGTTCCCGCTAATGGAAATGATCCTATCCTAATGCATGCGTTTCAGACATCTCTGAGGTGTTAGGCTATCGAAAGGCATAAACTCTGTGTTGTTTTGTTTCCCAGTGCTCCACCATCATTACAACAGTATACAGCGCCTTCAGAAAGTATTCAACCCACATTGATTTACTCCACATTTTGTTTATTACAGCCTGAATTCAAAATGGATTAAATCATTTTTTTCTCCCCCCCCCCTCACTAAACAATACCCTATAATGACAAAGTGAAAACATAAATAGAAATGTTTTAAAATTTATTGAAAATGAAATACAGAAATATATACGATTTGCATAAGAAAATTCGCCTTGGGCGGCAGGTAGCCTAGTGGTTAGAGAGTTGGGTCAGTTTCCGAAAGGTTGCTGGATCGAATCTCCTGGCTGACAAGGTAAAAATCTGTCGTTCTGCCCCCTGAACAAGGCAGTTAACCCCACTGTTCCCTGGAAGGCTGTCATTGTAAATAAGAATTTGTTATTAACCTCTGACTTGCCTAGTTAAATAAAGGTTAAATAAATAAAAGTATTCACACACACAATGCTTTGTAGAAACACCTTTGATGGCGATTGCTGAATACATTCTGTATCAGCATTTGGGGATTTTCTCCCATTCTTCCTTGCAGATTTTAAGTTAGATGGGGAGTGGCGATGAACAGCAATCTTCAAGTCTTTCCACGGATTTTTCCAAATGGGATTCAAGTCTGGGGCTTTGGCTGGACAACTCAAGGACTTTCACATTCTTGATATGACGCCAGTCCAGTATTGCTTTGGCTGTATGCTTAGAATGAAGTAGAATGGCGCCGGCGAGGATTCCTGACGTTTTACGGGCTCCCAACCAACTCTGCTATTTTCTTCGTTTTTTTTTTGCGTTGTTTGTAACTTATTTTTTTTAAACTTATTTTGTACATAATGTTGCCGCTACCGTCTCTTATGACCGAAAATAACTTCTGGAGATTCAGAACAGCGATTACTCACCTCAAACAGGAAGAAGCTTTTTTCCTTTAAGGAGTCCGACACGAAGGATATACTGCTCTCCCGGGAACGGGCCCAAATCCCCCGTCATTTGCGTGAAGAGAAGACGGAGAAAAAGGTGGCGGAGGTCAGGCTGCTTTCTGAGAATTCGTAGGGTAGAATTCGAGTAAACCCCCAACTGCCATCCGTTCTATTGGCCAACGTGCAATCAGAGGAAAACAAAATGGATGACCTACGATCAAGATTATCCTACCAACGGGACATTAAAAAACTGTAATATCTTATGTTTCACCGAGTCGTTGCTGAACGACGACATGAATAACATACAGCTGGGTGGGTTATACACTTTTTCGGCAGGATAGAACAGCCGCCTCTGGTAAGACAAGGGGTGACGGTCTATGTATATTTGTAAACAACAGCTGGTGCAGGAAATCTAACGAAGTCTCAAGGTTTTGTATCTCATGATAAGCTGTAGACCCTATTCCCTATACAGACTACAATATGTCTGGTCAGAGCCCTATTCCCTATATACACTACAATACCGTGCCTGAGGTAGAGTATCTCATGATAAGCTGTAGACCACACTATTTACCAAGATAGTTTTCATCTGTATTATTTCGTAGCTGTCTATTTACTCCCACAAACCGATGATGGCACTAAGACCGCACTCAACGAGCTGTATTCTGCCACAAGCAAACAGGAAAACACTCATCCAGAGGTGGCGCTCCTAGTGGCCGGAGGACTTTAATGCAGGGAAACTTAAATCCGTTTTTACCTCATTTCTACCAGCATGTTAAATGTGCAACCACCTTTACTCCACACACAGAGATGTGAACAAAGCTCTCCATAGCCCTCCATTTCTGAAAATCTGACCATAATTCTATCCTCCTGATCCTCCAAAAACTAAAGTAGAAAGCACCAGTGACTCGGTCAATAAAAAGTGGTCAGATGAAGCAGATGCTAAACTACAGGACTGTTTTGCTAGCACAGACTGGAATATGTTCCGGGATTCATCCAAAGGCATTGAGGAGTATACCACCTCAGTCGCTGGCTTCATCAATAAGTGCATCGATGACATCGTCTCCACAGTGTACGTACATACCCCAACCAGAAGCCATGGATTACAGGCAATATCCGCACTGAGCTAAAGTGTAGAGCTGCCGCTTTCAAGGAGCGGGACTCTAACCAAGAAGCTTATAATAAATCCCGCTATGCACTGCGACGAACCATCAAACAGGCAAAGTGTCAATACAGGACTAAGATCGAATCATACTACACCGGCTTCGACGCTCGACAGATGTGGCAGGGCTTGCAAACTACTACAGACTACAAAGGGAAGCACAGACGCAAGCTGCCCAGTGACACGAGCCTACCAGACGAGCTAAATTACTTCTATGCTCGCTTAAAGGCAGGTAACACTGAAACATGCATGAGAGCATCAGATGTTCTGGACGACTGTGTGATCACGCTCTCCGTAGCCGACACAAGGCTGCGGGGCCAGACGGAATACCAGGACGTGTGCTCCGGGAATGTGCTGACCAACTGGCAGGTGTCTTCACTGACATTTTCAACATGTCCCTGATTGAGTCTGTAATACCAACATGTTCCAAGCAGACCACCATAGTCCCTGTGGCCAAGAACACAAAGGCAACCTGCCTAAATGACTACAGACCCGTAGCACTCACGTCCGTAGCCATGAAGTGCTTTGAAAGGCTGGTAATGGCTCACATCAACACCATTATCCCAGAAACCCTGGACCCTAGACCCACTCCAATTTGCATACTGCCCAAACAGATCCACAGATGATGCAATCTCTATTGCACTCCACACTGCCCTTTCCCACCTGGACAAAAGGAACACCTATGTGAGAATGCTATTCATTGACTACAGCTCAGCGTTCAACACCATAGTGCCCTCAAAGCTCATCACTAAGCTAAGGAACCTGGGACTAAACACCTCCCTATGCTCCTGGATCCTGGACTTCCTGACGGGCCGCCCCCAGGTGGTGAGAGTATGTGCAACACATCTGCCACGCTGATCCTCAACACTGGAGCTCCCCAGGGGTACGTGCTCAGTCCCCTCCTGTACTCCTTGTTCACCCACGACTGCATGGCCAGGCACGACTCCAACACCATCATTAAGTTTGCAGACGACACAACAGTGGTAGGCCTGATCACCGACAACGACGAGACAGCCTATAGGGAGGAGGTCAGAGACCTGGCCGGGTGGTGCCAGAATAACAACCTATCCCTCAATGTAACCAAGACTAAGGAGATGATTGTGGACTACAGGGAAAGGAGCACCGAGCACGCCCCCATTCTCATCGACGGGGCTGTAGAGGAGCGGGTTGAGAGCTTCAAGTTCCTTGGTGTCCACATCAACAACAAACTAGAATGGTCCAAACACACCAAGACAGTCGTGAAGAGGGCATGACAAAACCTATTCCCCCTGAGGAAACTAAAAATATTTGGCATGGGTCCTGAGATCCTCAAAAGGTTCTACAGCTGCACCATCGAGAGCATCCTGACCGGTTGCATCACTGCCTGGTACGGCAATTGCTCGGCCTCTGACCGCAAGGCACTTCAGAGGGTAGTGCGTACGGCCCAGTACATCACTGGGGCAAAGCTGCATACCATCCAGGACCTCTACACCAGGCGGTGTCAGAGGAAGGTCCTAAAAATTGTCAAAGACCCCAGCCACCCCAGTCATAGACTGTTCTCTCTACTACCGCATGGCAAGCGGTACCGGAGTGCCAAGTCTAGGACAAAAAGGCTTCTCAACAGTTTTTACCCCATAAGACTCCTGAACCTAATGGCTACCCGGACTATTTGCATTGTGTGCCCCCCAACCCCTTTTTTTTTACGCTGCTGCTACTCTCTGTTTATCATATATGCATAGTCACTTTAACTATACATTCATGTACATACTACCTCAATTGGCCCGACCAACCAGTGCTCCCGCACATTGGCTAACCGGGCTATCTGCATTGTGTCCCACCACCCGCCAACCCCTCTTTTTACGCTACTGCTACTCTCTGTTCATCATATATGCATAGTCACTTTAACCATACCTACATGTACATACTACCTCAATCAGCCTGACTAACCGGTGTCTGTATATAGCCTTGCTACTCTTATTTTCAAATGTCTTTTTACTGTTGTTTTATTTCTTTACTTACCTACACAAACACACACACACACACACACACACACACACACCTTTTCTTCGCACTATTGGTTAGAGCATTTCACTGCTAGGTCTACACCTGTTGTATTCGGCGCACACGACAAATAAACTTTGATTTGAAAAGTTGTATTCCTGGTCCGTCGCTCTGATATCCAGAAGTTATTTCCAGCTGTTAGTAACAACACCAATAACCTTCTGGGTAATAACGTAAGAAATTGTCACGGTTGTGTGGACAGACGGACCAATGCTCTGAGTTCCACATATTTTATTTCAGTGAAACTTACAAAACAAAAGGAAACAAACAACTAACCGTAACATCAGAGGTGCTACATGCTACTAACTCAGACCAAGATCCCCACAAAACACAGTGGGGGAAATGGCTGCCTAAATATGATCCCCAATCAGAGACGACGATAAACAGGCTGCCTCTGATTGGGAAACATACCAGGCCAACATAGAAATACGGCACCTGGCATAGAACCCAGCCTAGTGACACGCCCGGCCTAACGAGCATAGAGAATAGGAAGGCTCTGCTATGGTCAGGGCGGACAGTACGCCCCCCAGATGTGCGACTCCGGCCGCAAACCTGAAACCAGCTGGGAGCTGGAGGCGGTGCCGGTGGAGCTCCGGGCTTGCCCCCGCCCAGAGGAAGGCTCCGGCCTTGGAGCTGGGCTAGGACGCCGTGCACTCGGACTGGGCACCGACGCAGAGGAAGGCTCCGGCCTTGGAGCTGGACTGGACGCCGTGCCTGGACTCTGATTGGGAACCAGGCCAACATAGATATAAAACACCTAGATAGAAACACCCCCCCCCCCCCCCCCCAGTCACACCCCGACCAAAATAGAGAATAAAAAGTCTCTCTATGGTCAGGGCATGACAGAAATAACACACAAAAACACTAAATACAAACAAAGTTGTTTATAATATAAAGAGTGGTACTCAGCAGAGTTGAAGACTCGAGTCACAAATTTGATGACTTGAGATTCAGCTCAGGTTCAGGAATGGCTGAAAATGCATAGCATCGATCTACAATTGACCCTAGAAATAGTACTGTTAGGAGATCTGGAGAGACCGGGTCAGTCAATTACTAATATACTACAATACTCTTAGTAAAAGTATTTATCTTCAACTCGCAATCTGTGGATTCTATTCGATTAGAATAGATTGAAATTGTACGTTAAACATCACAGCATAGTTGATAGATGTTGTGTTGCGTAGAAACCTGAAGCGGGTGGCCAGCAGAGATAGATGGGATGGGCTGAGAGAAGCTGAGGGTTGGGATGGGTTGAAACCGTGAAGCGGGTGCCCAGCAGAGATAGATGGGATGGGCTGAGGGAAGCTGAGGGTTGGGATGGGTTGGAACCTGAAGCGGGTGGCCAGCAGAGATAGATGGGATGGGCTGAGGGAAGCTGAGGGTTGGGATGGGTTGGAACCTGAAGCGGGTGGCCAGCAGAGATAGATGGGATGGGCTGAGAGAAGCTGAGGGTTGGGATGGGTTGGAACCTGAAGCGGGTGCCCAGCAGAGATAGATGGGATGGGCTGAGAGAAGCTGAGGGTTGGGATGGGTTGAAACAGGAAGCGGGTGGCCAGCAGAGATAGATGGGATGGGCTGAGGGAAGCTGAGGGTTGGGATGGGTTGAAACCTGAAGCGGGTGGCCAGCAGAGATAGATGGGATGGGCTGAGAGAAGCTGAGGGTTGGGATGTGGAATTGGAGACAAGTGGGAGTGGAGTTGCTGTGTGGGAGAGAGAGAATGATGGTCAAAAGATAAAGGAGAAAAAAAAGTCAAAATTAAAACACAATAAAAAGTACATTTGAATGACACTAGGTGGCAGTGTTTTTACAACTGATGCCGGTTTGCCTGAGGCTGATGCCGTGCAGGTGTTTCTACACATGCAATATACACACACTCTCATTCAAATAAACACATACAAGAACACACACATACATGTAATAGTGCCCAGACATGCACACAAACATATACAGTTGGCATTGCTGTTATGATTTTGGTTGTCCTTGATGTTTTGTATTTGTATTATTATTATTATTATTATTATTATTTTATTTTTTTTAATTGCATAGTTTTTTGCTGTTTTCTTCTGTCCTTTTGTCTCGTTAGTTCATTCTCTTGGTTGTTGGTGCATTATGGGGGGGGGGGTTCTTGGAGATGGGGAATAGAATTAATTGGATTTTTATTTTTATTTTTCTTCCTGGGGGGGAGGACTGTGGGAGGGGTCTTGGAGGGTTGAGGGGGCAGCTATTGGGGAACTGTGGGGGGGATCTTGGAGGGTTGAGGGAGCAGCTATTGGGGAACTGTGGGGGGGATCTTGGAGGGTTGAGGGAGCAGCTATTGGGGAACTGTGGAGGGGATCTTGGAGGGTTGAGGGGGCAGCTATTGGGGAACTGTGGGGGGGATCTTGGAGGGTTGAGGGGGCAGCTATTGGGGAACTGTGGGGGGGATCTTGGAGGGTTGAGGGAGCAGCTATTGGGGAACTGTGGAGGGGATCTTGGAGGGTTGAGGGAGCAGCTATTGGGGAACTGTGGGGGGGATCTTGGAGGGTTGAGGGAGCAGCTATTGGGGAACTGTGGGGGGGATCTTGGAGGGTTGAGGGGGCAGCTATTGCGGAAACTGTGGGGGGGATCTTGGAGGGTTGAGGGAGCAGCTATTGGGGAACTGTGGGGGGGATCTTGGAGGGTTGAGGGAGCAGCTATTGGGGAACTGTGGGGGGGATCTTGGAGGGTTGAGGGAGCACCTATTGGGGAACTGTGGAGGGGATCTTGGAGGGTTGAGGG
Source organism: Salmo salar (assembly GCF_965601325.2). Classification (NCBI taxonomy): domain Eukaryota; kingdom Metazoa; phylum Chordata; class Actinopteri; order Salmoniformes; family Salmonidae; genus Salmo; species Salmo salar. The sequence continues at coordinate 4,836,807 of NC_138294.1, forward strand.
AGGAGCTATTGGGGAACTGTGGGAGGGGTCTTGGAGGGTTGAGGGGGCAGCTATTGGGGAACTGTGGGGGGATCTTGGAGGGTTGAGGGACAGCTATTGGGTAACTGTGGGGGGGATCTTGGAGGGTTGAGGGACAGCTATTGGGGAACTGTGGGGGGGATCTTGGAGGGTTGAGGGCCAGCTATTGGGGAACTGTGGGGGGGATCTTGGAGGGTTGAGGGAGCAGCTATTGGGGAACTGTGGGGGGGATCTTGGAGGGTTGAGGGAGCAGCTATTGGGGAACTGTGGGGGGGATCTTGGAGGGTTGAGGGAGCAGCTATTGGGGAACTGTGGGGGGGATCTTGGAGGGTTGAGGGAGCAGCTATTGGGGAACTGTGGGGGGGATCTTGGAGGGTTGAGGGAGCAGCTATTGGGGAACTGTGGGGGGGATCTTGGAGGGTTGAGGGAGCAGCTATTGGGGAACTGTGGGGGGGATCTTGGAGGGTTGAGGGAGCAGCTATTGGGGAACTGTGAGGGGGATCTTGGAGGGTTGAGGGAGCAGCTATTGGGGAACTGTGGGGGGGATCTTGGAGGGTTGAGGGAGCAGCTATTGGGGAACTGTGGGAGGATCTTGGAGGGTTGAGGGGTCATGCTTTTTGGCCTGGTGGGAGATCTGTCAACCTGCCCTTGAGCAGGATGCTTCTGGGTGTCTCTCTGAATGGAAATCTGTTGGATGACTGGTAGGATGTAGTTATTAACCCTGGATGCCCCTGTGTGTCTCTCTGAATGGAAATCTGTTGGATGACTGGTAGGATGTAGTTATTAACCCTGGATGCCCCTGGGTGTCTCTCTGAATGGAAATCTGTTGGATGACTGGTAGGATGTAGTTATTGAGCGGCTTCACTGCAAGTATATTGCATGTTTCCAATATTCAATAAAATATAGTTAAAAAAAAGATCTCTCTTCTCTAAAATCACATGGTGAAGTGGGAGGAGACTACTAGGCTGTTCCACTATAAGATCTGAACCCACCTCTCCTCTCTCTCTCTCTCTCTCTCTCTCTCTCTCTCTCTCCTTCTCTAGCAGTGGTGAGATGGGAGGAGACTACGAGGCTGTTCCACTATAAGATCTGAACACACCTGTCTGTCTGTCTGTCTGTCTGTCTGTCTGTCTGTCTGTCTGTCTCTCTCTCTCTCTCTCTCTCTCAGGGGCGAAAATCTGATATCAACTTTGGGGGGGACAATTACATTAAATTTTCTCAAGAGCAATTCCTGAGGGGGACACCAAAAGTAGTGCTGTAACACATAGCCTACATTGTAATATGGTAAATGTATATTGAGGAACCAAAGAAATAAGGTGTTTGCCGTACTCCTAACTACCGGTACCCAAAACTACACAACTAATCACAACAGCAATACCATTGCCTTTAACAAATCTTAGTTCAGTCACCAGTTTAAGTTGAGAGTGGGGGTATCCATGGCATTTTCCAATTATGTTCCTATTTTACAAGTCAAAAAAATTGAGAACCTTTCATAATGTTGCCAAACAAAGACTCAACAAACTTACCTGAGACTCCCTGTCTCTGCCAGTCTGTCCCTGCATATCTGTCCCCAACTCTGCTGTCTGTGTGCCATCTGTTGCCTGCTCTGCCTAATGACATCATTGTGAAACATACCATTAGCATTTCACTTCTTTCTTATGAACATTTTATCAACTAGTCTTTGAGATATTAGGCTACTAGGGTTCTTACTTTGCGTTTTGGTGTACTGAAAAATACTCTGATGTCCGTCTTTTTTCTGCCATTTTTCTACCTGGTTGGCTGGCTGGCTGGCTGGTTGGCTGGCTGGCTGGCTGGCTGGCTGGCTGGCTGGCTACACACACACAGTGTGTAGGTTATTTACAGTAGGAGATGGGCTTCTATCATCTTATCTTTTATCATTCTATTTGGGCTTCGATCTAAAAGGTAGCTAGCAAATGTGAAACGGATTAAAATGACAAGAGTTGACAGCTGTATGAGTTCACCATTTACACAACATATGCTGCAACCTTTTGTAATTTTAATCGTTTGTTTCATATTGGCTGGCTTCCAACAATGGCTGAATTTGCAAAGCTAGCGAGCACCAATTCAGTGGTGTTTGCTATAATCTTTGCTACCCGGGTTAAATAAAGGTGAAATAAAAAATATAAATAAAAGTTCCCTTGCGACAATTTAGCTTTTGCAACGAGACCATTAAATATATTTCGGTAGAAGAGAGTGTAGTTCTGTTGAGTTTATCGCTAACCTCATCACAGGGACTTTGAAGCACTAACTTGCATCATCTGCATGCTGATCTTGGAATAAATTGACGATAGCAAAGATTCCATCTTTGACGACGCCACATAAATGGAATAGGTACTAGCTAGCTTAATAGTTAATATTTGCGCGCTAGCTCTGCTAGTGTGTGTGCGCGATTGACTGGATTAACCTCACGTCAGTTACGTGCATTGAGTGCCTTTCAGACAGTAGATACGACCTCTACGTTACCTAGCAAGCTAAGGAACTGGCAGTGGATCAAACCATTGTGAGGCAAAGGGTGGGGGGGGGGGTCGCAATCTTTTGAAACTTAAAAACGCGCTATTAAGTGTCTATAATCAGCACAATTGCTTTCATTGCGTATTATTAATATTATTTAAATTACATAGTTATGTTTCAGTGATATATTGGGGGGGACAAATCATATTTTTCCCAGGATGGGGGGGTCGTGTCCCCCCCGTCCCCCCCGGGATTTCCGCCCCTGCTCTCTCTCTCTCTCTCTCTCTGTCTCTCTCTCTCTCTTGCTCTCTCCCTCTCTTTCTCTCTCCCTCTCTTCTCTCTCTCTCACACACCTTCCTCTCTCTCTCTCTCTCTCTCTCTCTCTCTCTCTCTCTCTTCTCTCTCTCTCACACACCTTCCTCTCTCTCTCTCTCTCTCTCTCTCTCTCCTTGACCTTGACCACAGAGTGACTAGACACTCTCTGTTCTCCTATTGGCTGGCTGTCTGAGATCACATGACTCCTGTCAGCTGACTGGGGAAACTTTTAATGTGGAAAGAAAAAAACACACCGCTTTTCCACTATAAGACCTGAACTATCTCTCTCTCTCTCTCTCTCTCTCTCTCTCTCTCTCTCTCCTTCTCTAGCAGTGTTGAGGTGGGAGGAGACTACTGGGCTGTTCCACTATAAGACCTGAACCCTCTCTCTCTCTCTCTCTCTCTCTCTCTCTCTCTCTCTCTCTCTCTCTCTCTCTCTCTCTCTCTGTCTCTCTCTCTCTCTCTCTCTCTCTCAGTGGTTAGATGGGAGGAGACTACTGGGCTGTTCCACTATAAGACCTGAACCCTCCTCTCCTCTCTCTCTCTTCTTCTCTATTCTTCTGACTGCAGAACGGAGGCAAAACTGGAGTAGAGGTAAGTTCAGATTGATCCTTTCTAGTGGTGGAAAAAGTACCCAATTGTTATACTTGAGTAATAGTAAAGATACCTTAATAGAAAATGATGCAAGTAAAAGTGAAAGTCAACCAGTAAAAAAATACTTGTGTAAAAGTCTAAAAGTATTTCGTTTTAAATGTATTAAGTATCAAAACGATATTATATACATGGTTACATATCACAATATTATCTTTAACGATATTATATACATGGTTACATATCACAATATTATCTTTAATGATATTATATACATGGTTACATATCACAATATTATCTTTAACGATATTATATACATGGTTACATATCACAATATTATCTTTAACGATATTATATACATGGTTACATACCACAATATTATCTTTAATGATATTATATACATGGTTACATATCACAATATTATCTTTAATGATATTATATACATGGTTACATACCACAATATTATCTTTAATGATATTATATACATGGTTACATATCACAATATTATCTTTAATGATATTATATACATGGTTACATATCACAATATTATCTTTAATGATATTATATACATGGTTACATATCACAATATTATCTTTAACGATATTATATACATGGTTACATATCACAATATTATCTTTAATGATATTATATACATGGTTACATATCACAATATTATCTTTAATGATATTATATACGTGGTTACATATCACAATATTATCTTTAAGAAGTCCCAACTGAGAGCATCCTGTCGGGCTGTATCACCGCCTGGTACGGCAACTGCATTGCCCACAACCGCAGGGATTTCCAGAGGGTGGTATTGGTATTGTTGTGAATTGTTAGATACTACTGCACTGTTGGAGCTATGAACACAAGCATTTAGTTACACTCGCAATAACATCTGCTAAATATGTGTATGTGACCAATAAAATTTGATTTGATTTGAACTTTGTATCCATTCACTGATTGTTAAAATATTTTGCAAAAGTCACCCGAGCTCCGTAGACTGGTCTTCGCTGGCTGTCTGACCCTGCTGGGACACCTGTTACCATCTGTCACCATCTGTCCCTGCTGGGACACCTGTCACCATCTGTCACCATCTGACCCTGCTGGGACACCTGTTACCATCTGTCACCATCTGACCCTGCAGGGACACCTGTTACCATCTGTCACCATCTGACCCTGCAGGGACACCTGTTACCATCTGTCACCTCTGACCCTGCAGGGACACCTGTTACCACCCTGCTGGACACCTGTTACCACCCTGCTGGGACACCTGTTACCACCCTGCTGGGACACCTGTTACCACCCTGCTGGGACACCTGTTACCACCCTGCTGGGACACCTGTTACCACCCTGCTGGGACACCTGTTACCACCCTGCTGGGACACCTGTTACCACCCTGCTGGGACACCTGTTACCACCCTGCTGGGACACCTGTTACCACCCTGCTGGGACACCTGTTACCACCCTGCTGGGACACCTGTTACCACCCTGCTGGGACACCTGTTACCACCCTGCTGGACACCTGTTACCACCCTGCTGGGACACCTGTTACCACCCTGCTGGGACACCTGTTACCACCCTGCTGGGACACCTGTTACCACCCTGCTGGGACACCTGTTACCACCCTGCTGGGACACCTGTTACCACCCTGCTGGGCACCTGTCACCATCTGACCCTTCTGGGACAACTGTCCCCATCTGACCCTGCTGGGACAAAACAGCTGTTAGCTTGTTCATTGTCTACAGACAGACCTTCAAGTCGAGAGGGGATGAAATGTTATTGTAGCTAACGTTACATGTCAGTTACACTACTAGCTCAACCCTGGGAATAAACACTTGTTCTGTTAAGTCAAACAGCAGTTACCTTTGCCAGCTTTGATCAGTCAAATAAAGAGTAGCCAGTTTCTGCTCTGCTTGCTTTTACAACTCTGAGAAAAAGCACAACACGCACAGAGACAGCAGCTACAGACAGCAGCATCGTGCCTTTCAGAAGCTTTGCCTTCACACAGCCTGTCAGCAGCTAACAGCCCACCAGCAGCTAACAGCCTAGAACAGCCCCCAGGCTTAGACAGGGCCAACACTCTTATGGGTTAACCTGTCATCCTCCCCTTCATCTACACTGAATAAAGTGGATTTAACACGTGACACCAATAAGGAATCATAGCTTTCACCTGGTCAGTCTATGTGATGGAAAGAGCAGGTGTTCATGTATTGTGTACTCAGTGTATATAGACTGCAGGTTGATAGAGCTGGGCACGTTCCAGGTCGTCGTTATTGCAGTCGTGTTGCACAGAGGATTACACATCACAACACATGGAGTTGATTATTAACTCCTCAGTAACCAGATTAATGTGATGAAGCAACGTTCAGCACGTCTCAACAGAGACTACCTGGAAGTGGACTAGTTTAAATTAACCAGATTAATGTTCAGCACGTCTCAACAGAGACTACCTGGAAGTGGACTAGTTTAAATTAACCAGATTAATGTTCAGCACGTCTCAACAGAGACTACCTGGAAGTGGACTAGTTTAAATTAACCAGATTAATGTTCAGCACGTCTCAACAGAGACTACCTGGAAGTGGACTAGTTTAAATTAACCAGATTAATGTTCAGCACGTCTCAACAGAGACTACCTGGAAGTGGACTAGTTTAAATTAGTGTCCAGAGGTTGATTTGGTACTAGGCCAGACTAGTGTCTAGGGGTTGATTTGGTACTAGGCCAGACTAGTGTCTAGGGGTTGATTTGGTACTAGGCCAGACTAGTGTCTAGGGGTTGATTTGGTACTAGGCCAGACTAGTGTCTAGGGGTTGATTTGGTACTAGGCCAGACTAGTGTCTAGGGGTTGATTTGGTACTAGGCCAGACTAGTGTCTAGGGGTTGATTTGGTACTAGGCCAGACTAGTGTCTAGGGGTTGATTTGGTACTAGGCCAGACTAGTGTCTAGGGGTTGATTTGGTACTAGGCCAGACTAGTGTCTAGGGGTTGATTTGGTACTAGGCCAGACTAGTGTCTAGGGGTTGATTTGGTACTAGGCCAGACTAGTGTCTAGGGGTTGATTTGGTACTAGGCCAGACTAGTGTCTAGGGGTTGATTTGGTACTAGGCCAGACTAGTGTCTAGGGGTTGATTTGGTACTAGGCCAGACTAGTGTCTAGGGGTTGATTTGGTACTAGGCCAGACTAGTGTCTAGGGGTTGATTTGGTACTAGGCCAGACTAGTGTCTAGGGGTTGATTTGGTACTAGGCCAGACTAGTGTCTAGGGGTTGATTTGGTACTAGGCCAGACTAGTGTCTAGGGGTTGATTTGGTACTAGGCCAGACTAGTGTCTAGGGGTTGATTTGGTACTAGGCCAGACTAGTGTCTAGGGGTTGATTTGGTACTAGGCCAGACTAGTGTCTAGGGGTTGATTTGGTACTAGGCCGGACACTTGAGGCAGTAGTGAAACCAGAGTAACAGCATAGCACCCTGCATCCCACTGCTGGCTTATTTCTGAAGCTAAGCAGGTTTGGTCCTGGATGGGAGACCAGATGCTGCTGGAAGTGGTTTTGGAGGGCCAGTAGGAGGTGCTCTTTCCTCTGATCTAAAAAAAACAATATCCCAATGACCCAGGGCAGTGATTTGGGACATTACAATTGGCTCATTCATCCCTCTCCCCTGTAACTGTTCCCCAGGTCGTTGCTGTAAATGAGAATGTGTTCTCAGTCAACTTACCTGGTAAAATAAAAAAGTAGGGTTATTATAGACTGATGACACGTCCTCCCTCCAGTGGTGAAAACAGAGAACTGCAGGGTAATTATAGACTGACGTCACGTCCTCCCTCCAATGGTGAAAACAGAGAACTGCAGGGTTATTATAGACTGATGACACGTCCTCCCTCCAGTGGTGAAAACAGAGAACTGCAGGGTTATTATAGACTGATGTCACGTCCTCCCTCCAGTGGTGAAAACAGAGAACTGCAGGGTTATTATAGACTGATGACATGTCCTCCATCCAGTGGTGAAAACAGAGAACTGCAGGGTTATTATAGACTGATGACACATCCTCCCTCCAGTGGTGAAAACAGAGAACTGCAGGGTTATTATAGACTGATGACACATCCTCCCTCCAGTGGTGAAAACAGAGAACTGCAGGGTTATTATAGACTGATGTCACGTCCTCCCTCCAGTGGTGAAAACAGAGAACTGCAGGGTTATTATAGACTGATGACACATCCTCCCTCCAGTGGTGAAAACAGAGAACTTGCAGGGTTATTATAGACTGATGTCACTTCCTCCCTCCAGTGGTGAAAACAGAGAACTGCAGGGTTATTATAGACTGATGTCACTTCCTCCCTCCAGTGGTGAAAACAGAGTACTGCAGGGTTATTATAGGTTATTATAGACTGATGTCATGTCCTCCCTCCAGTGGTGAAAACAGAGAACTGCAGGGTTATTATAGACTGATGTCACTTCCTCCCTCCAGTGGTGAAAACAGAGAACTGCAGGGTTATTATAGACTGATGTCACGTCCTCCCTCCAGTGGTGAAAACAGAGAACTGCAGGGTTATTATAGACTGATGACACATCCTCCCTCCAGTGGTGAAAACAGAGTACTGCAGGGTTATTGTAGACTGATGTCATGTTCTCCCTCCAGTGGTGAAAACAGAGAACTGCAGGGTTATTATAGACTGATGTCACTTCCTCCCTCCAGTGGTGAAAACAGAGTACTGCAGGGTTATGTCCTGTCCTGTGTGGCTCAGTTGGTAGAGCATGGTGTTTGCAATGCCAGGGTTGTGGGTTCGATTCCCATTGGGGACCATTACGGAGAGAAAACAAATATGAAATGTATGCACTCACTACTTTAAGTCGCTCTGGATAAGAGCGTCTACTAAATGACAAAAATGTAAAAAATGTTGTTATAGACTGATGTCACTTCCTCCCTCCAGTGGTGAAAACAGAGAACTGCAGGGAAATTATAGACTTATATCCATAATATCAGCTGTATAATCTGATCACCAACTGTTTAAGGATTTCACATTCATTATCTCTGTCATTAACATATTATTGAATGTATTAGTTTGAAACCTTTAAAATAGAAGCTAATGGATGTAACAGTTATTAATGCATTTATACCTCAGAGACACCTCAGGAACAGGGGGGACAGGAGGAACAGGGGGAACAGGGGGAACGGGGGGACGGGGGAACAGGAGGAACAGGGGGAACAGGGGGAACAGGGGAACAGGGGGAACAGGGGGAACAGGGGGAGCAGGGGAACAGGGGGAACAGGAGGAACAGGTGGAACAGGGGGAACAGGGGGAACAGGGGGAACAGGAGGAACAGGGGGAACAGGTGGAACAGGGGGAACAGGGGGAACAGGGGGAACAGGGGGAACAGGAGGAACAGGGGGAACATGGGGAACAGGGGGAACAGGGGGAACAGGGGGAACAGGGGGAACAGGGGGAACAGGGGGAACAGGGGGAACAGGGGAACAGGGGGAACAGGTGGAACAGGGGGAACAGGGGAACAGGGGGAACAGGGGGAACAGGGGGAACAGGTGGAACAGGGGGAACAGGGGGAACAGGGGGAACAGGGGGAACAGGGGGAACAGGTGGAACAGGGGGAACAGGGGGAACAGGGGGAACAGGGGGAACAGGAGGAACAGGGGGAACAGGGGGAACAGGGGGAACAGGGGGAACAGGGGGAACAGGGGGAACAGGGGGAACAGGGGGAACAGGGGGAACAGGGGGAACAGGGGGAACAGGGGAACAGGGGGAACAGGGGGAACATGGAAATAAAGACAACAGCATTGAAAGTTTTGTTGATTTATTAGTTATAACATAACATTAATTTATTTTACTTTTTAGGTTAATTATTATTTTGAATCAGTTCCAATGATCTCTTTAACGCTATTAAACACATGATATGAACTGAAGCTCAGGAAGGAGTTGCAGTCAGAAAGGGGGAAGGTGGGTTTATAAAAGCCTACATGGTTTAAATGAAAACATATAGTCAACATAACTCACAGGATCAGAACAACACATATGGTTCCCTCTGTCTTAAAGGTACAGTAACATACAACACATGTGGTTCCCTCTGTCTTAAAGGTACAGTAACATACAACACATGTGGTTCCCTCTGTCTTAAAGGTACAGTAACATACAACACATATGGTTCCCTCTGTCTTAAAGGACAGTAACATACAACACATGTGGTTCCCTCTGTCTAAAGGACAGTAACATGCAACACATATGGTTCCCTCTGTCTTAAAGGCACAGTAACATACAACACATGTGGTTCCCTCTGTCTAAAAGGTACAGTAACATGCAACACATATGGTTCCCTCTGTCTTAAAGGCACAGTAACATACAACACATGTGGTTCCCTCTGTCTTAAAGGTACAGTAACATACAACACATATGGTTCCCTCTGTCTTAAAGGTAATATACAGATCATAGTGATAAGTCAATAGAATATTGGATGTAACCATTCTAGAACACAGTGATGTAAATAAAATATAAAGCAAAATAATAATAAATCACTCTAGAACACGGTGATGTAAATAAAATAATAAGATACCACTCTAAACACGGTGATGTAAATAATAATAAGATATCATTCTAGAACACAGTGATGTAAATAAAATAAGATACATTCTAGAACACAGTGATGTAAATAAAAAATAAGATACATTCTAGAACACAGTGATGTAAATAAAATAATAAGATATCATTCTAGAACACGTGATGTAAATAAATAATAAATATCATTCTAGAACACAGTGATGTAAATAAAACAATAAGATACCATTCTAGAACACAGTGATGTAAATATAATAATAAGATATCATTCTAGAACACGGTGATGTAGAATATAATAATAAAGATATCATTCTAGAACACAGTGATGTAAATATAATAATAAGATATCATTCTAGAACACAGTGATGTAAATAAAAATAAGATATATTCTAGAACACAGTGATGTAAATAAAAATAAGATATCATTCTAGAACACAGTGATGTAAATAAAATAATAAGATATAATTCTTAAAGGGAAACTTCAGGATTTTGGCAATGAGACCTTTATCTATTTACCCAGAGTCAGTTGAACTCGTTGATGCCATTTTTATGTCTCAGAATGTAGGAAGTTAGATGCTAACGTTACAGCAATAACTGGAAGTCTATGGCAGTTCATCTGACTCTGGGTCAGTAGATAAAGGACCTCATCTGACTCTGGGTGAGAGGCTCATCTGACTCTGGGTCAGTAGATAAAGGAGTTCATCTGACTCTGGGTCAGTAGATAAAGGAGTTCATCTGACTCTGGGTCAGTAGATAAAGGAGTTCATCTGACTCTGGGTCAGTAGATAAAGGACCTCATCTGACTCTGGGTCAGTAGATAAAGGAGTTAATCTGACTCTGGGTCAGTAGATAAAGGAGTAGAACGGTAGAACAGGAGAACAGGAGAACAGTAGAACGGTAGAACAGGAGAACAGGAGAACGAGACTGAACAGTAGAACAGGAGAACAGGAGAACAGGCAGAACAGGAGAACAGGAGAACAGGAGAACAGTTGAACAGGAGAACTGGAGAACAGGAGAACAGTAGAACAGGAGAACAGGAGAACAGTGAGAACAGATGAACAGTAGAACAGGAGAACAGGAGAACAGTAGAACAGGAGAACAGGAGAACAGTAGAACAGGAGAACAGGAGAACAGGAGAACACTAGAACAGTAGAACAGGAGAACAGTAGAACACTAGAACAGTAGAACAGGAGAACAGTAGAACAGTAGAAGGAAACTAAAGGAAATGAAGGGCCAATAGCCTTCAGACGGTCAAAAGTGGAGAGGTCTCTTCTCTGCCTTATGGACACCAAGAAGATAACAAGGTGAGGTTGCCCTGCTAAATAAATTACCTCAATATGTCTGCATTTAAAACAAACATGTCTTCCAGCGAACATGAACTCTCCATTTTCAACAAGGTATTGAAAAACCTCTTCATACTCCCCATATCTGCATCCCAGAACATCTTCTCAGACTGAGGATGGTCATCACCATCATTACCACCACCACCACCACCATCACCATCATCATCAGCACCATCACAGTCATCATCAGCACCACCATCATGACTTTTCATCGACTCCATCAGGTCAGGGTGGTTTATCATCATCATCCTCATCTTGTCAGGGAAGCGCTCCTCCATCAACGCCATCATCTCAGGGTGACGAATCACCATCCTCCTCATCCTGTCAGGGTTGCGCATCATCATCTCCCACATCTTAGGGTGCTCCATCATCAATATCATCATGTCAGGGTGATCCATCATCATCACCGTCATCCAAATCCTGTCAAGGTCATCCATCATCATCCATTCAGGGTGAAGCATCCACATCATGTCAGTGTAATGTAATGCCGTCCTCCTCATCTCACGGATTTCCCTCATCAAGTCATGGACGACTCCTCATCATCATGACTCCATCACCATCATCATGGCTTCTCCTGGCTTGGTCTGTAAACGCTCGACAGATTGAACTTGAAGTGAACTGGAATGTCCTCAGTGTCGATGTGTTTAAAGAGTTGCCTTCCATCTGCATGTGTCAACAGGTTCACCATCTTCCATTTCTTCTCCAATCTCTTCATTTCTTTACAATCTTCAGAGTCTACATCCCTAAACGCAGCCGCGTCCCACACAAAGCACAGAGCATTGAACTTGATCTGGTCCAAATCCAGAATACTACCCTTCTCGTGTCTATCATAGATAATGGTGAGAGAGAAGGGGATCTGAAATCCATCCTGGTAATTGATTTCATATATCATTGTAGATAACTTGTTAACTTGGGGTAGCTTGAAACGGAACCCATTCTCCCACTGAACTCCCAGGATGTAGTTGATCATCAGTGTCACTACCTGGTCTTTGTCTCCCACCAGATAGATTGTCCTCCTAGACCTGGAACTCTGCTCTCCAAACCTGAGCCTGACTATTTTACCCACCGTCTGTATCGTCTCCATGGGGATCTCATAAACAGACGGCGAGCCAGAGAGCTTCAGTTCACTCTTTTCTTTAACATCGTCAGCCAATCGTGTGGTCTTTGAGAGGGTGGCGATGATGACTGGTGTGCTCCACTTGCTGATTCCAGCTTCACCACAGTCGTATCTGACTCTCACTGTGTACTTTGTGAGTGACTGCAGTCCGGTAATGATGCAGACATTGTCTTTGGAAGTCCTCTTCATCCACTCTGCCTCCTCTTCACTCTCTTCTGTTGGCACCTCTTTGTGTTCTACCACATAGTTCTGAATCTTGACCCCTTGTCCAATCACAGACGGCATTGGACAGCATACCATGAGCTCAGAGGAGTAGGCTTTGATTTCAGGCTTACCGGGAGGGCATGAAGGCAAGGTTCTGATGATGTTACTGACCTCGCTGTCTGGACCAAGGCCTGCTGAACACACGGCTCTGTATTTGAACTTGTACTCTGTACTGGGAAGCAGTCCAGACACTGTGTAGGCTGCATCAGATTCAGATGTCTTCTCGCTGCTCCATCCATCTTTCTCATCAATACAGTATTCAATCAGGTAGTGGGTGACGTCATGGGCTCCCCTATCAGGAGGGAGCAACTCCAGCGTCACACTGTTGTGAGTTCTGTCACATGCTCTGGGCTTCTCAGGTTTAGATGGAGGCTCCAAATGCTCGTTTCTTTTGGATCCGTTCTCATAAAGGTAAATGCTGGCTCCTTCTTGTTCCTTGTTGGGAATGGAGGCCAAGAGGAAACGTGTTTGTGTGTCTTCTTTGTTAGCTTCTGCAAAATCTTTGAAAAGTCCAGCTTGCTTGTCCATGTCATCAAATATGTTATCAGAGTGGTACCATCTTGTCAGATCCGGTTTAACTGGAACTAAGGCTTGTGTGTTCTCAGAGCTTTGGGAATTCAAAGCTGACAGGATAGGGTCCTCGCACCCCAGAGAGGTGAAAGTGAAACATACAACACGCTTCACCTTTGGGTTCAAGACCTCTTTGTCAAGTTCCTTCTTCGATGTGACTATCTTGGTGGAACACGTCTGACTGTAGTCCTCCGTAATCATCCTTAGGAACCGATCAACCACATTGATCTCTCTCTCAATGCGATCCATACATTCACTGAGGATGTTGCTGTTGAAACGGAACTCTCGCTGCTTTTTCAAGAAGTCGGACAACACCCTCTCTTCCTTTTCTCCCCCTCTAATAGACGGAAGGAGGTCCGCCAAAGTAGTCTTCAAATGTTCTGTGAAACACAGTTTTTTGAAAGTTTTCACTTTGGCATCAATTTCCTTGAAGTATTTTACAGGCTTGCTTCTCATTGCATCGTTGCATCTCATCTCCAGCTCACTGAGGTCTTCCAGCGCAGTCTGCCATTGGTCAACTAAGCTTCCACTGATCTGACGAACCATCTGGGCGGCAGTGGGGTCCAAGGCTTTTAACGGAAGTAGATTCACTTGCACAGGAACCCCCTCACCTACCTTCTGAGGCAAGGTTTTGTAGGTGTCCACGGCATCTTGAAAAGATACAGGATTGTTTTCCAGGAGAACGTCCCCATGGAATCTACAAGAGAACTTCTCGGTTTCAGTTTTAGAAGAGTTCTTCATGTCTAAAGCACTCTCACCCCCAATAGAAACGTAGGGAACACTATTAAGCTTCACTTTAAAGTTTCCCTCAATGTCTTTACGGTCCTCGTCACTTGAGACCTCACGATCAAACACAAAGAAAGCATTTGCTCCATAAAGTATACCTGTGACCACATGTGTAGCCTTGCCTTGGCTAAACATCTCCTTGTACTTTATGTGTTCCTGCCCAAGGTGGTTCATGGACAGTTGAGTGTTTTTCTTAGTGGTGGTGTAACAAAGTGTGACTCTCGCCTGATTCTGAGACTCTTTAACATCTTTCAAATACTGAGCTGATCCCTCCACCTTAACCAGCCCTGCCAAACAGCTTGCTTTGAGAGAGCCGTTCACATTTAACACAGAGTATTTGTCAGCTGTAGAGTCAGATGTGATGACTTTGAAGTCGGTGAAAGGCTCGTCTGTTGTAATGATGTCCCTTCTGAGTGCTTCCTCGTCCCACAGAGTCAGCCCTGTAATCAGAGGAGACAAACCAAACACTAACAGTTACTTCTATTGTGTTTGGGTATGACTGACTGACTGACTGACTGACTGACTGACTGACTGACTGACTGACTGACTGACTGACTGAGTAGTGAGCAAGCGTGCTACCTGGAATGAGGTGATCATTGCGACAGTCATACAGCATTCCCAGGGAGAAGGGCCGTCCCAGTGCTGCGAGAGTCAAGGTTCCGTTTGAGCAAAGATCCATAGTAGGAAGTCACTGGTGGTCAGAACAAAACAAACAGAATAACATGATGCATCACTGCTTGAGTTCAGTCCACTGGTGGTCAGAACAAAACAAACAGAATAACATGATGCATCACTGCTTGAGTTCAGTCCACTGGTGGTCAGAATACAACAAACAGAATAACATGATGCATCACTGCTTGAGTTCAGTCCACTGGTGGTCAGAACAAAACAAACAGAATAACATGATGCATCACTGCTTGAGTTCAGTCCACTGGTGGTCAGAATACAACAAACAGAATAACATGATGCCTCACTGCTTGAGTTCAGTCACCTCTTGAAAATATTGATATAAAATTAAAATAAAGAACTGTTGTCTATTGGCCACAATGTGTCAACAATCGCTAAGGAGTCATTCATTATCATGAAGTTAAGTGAATATAGTAGAGGTCCTCGCTATATGAGCCATGTTACAATTACCACCAAGTGGGTTAAGCCTATTGGCGCTATTATTGGCACCCTGTGGTGCTGCCAGGGGCGAACCCTCCTACCATTTCCTCACCAGCACCACAAGTCATGCAGTCAGCCTGGAACGCGCCCATTGGCTTTAAAATGAACACAGGCTGACTTCAATAGGCTCGTTAAAACCTGTTGGGGCTAGGGGGTAGTATTGAGAATTTTGAAAAAAAATATGTGCCCATTTTTAATACAGTAAAAAAAAGTTTTTACGATGTTGGAGTAAAAAAATGTATATGATATTGTTAAAGATAATATTGTGATATGTAACCATGTATATAATATCATTAAAGATAATATTGGGATATGTAACATGTATATAATGTCATTAAAGATAATATTGGGATATGTAACCACGTATATAATATCATTAAAGATAATATTGTGATATGTAACCACGTATATAATATCGTTAAAGATAATATTGTGATATGTAACCATGTATATAATATCATTAAAGATAATATTGTGATATGTAACCATGTATATAATATCATTAAAGATAATATTGTGATATGTAACCACGTATATAATATCGTTAAAGATAATATTGTGATATGTAACCACGTATATAATATCGTTAAAGATAATATTGTGATATGTAACCATGTATATAATATCATTAAAGATAATATTGTGATATGTAACCATGTATATAATATCGTTAAAGATAATATTGTGATATGTAACCACGTATATAATATCATTAAAGATAATATTGTGATATGTAACCATGTATATAATATCGTTAAAGATAATATTGTGATATGTAACCATGTATATAATATCGTTAAAGATAATATTGTGATATGTAACCACGTATATAATATCGTTAAAGATAATATTGTGATATGTAACCATGTATATAATATCATTAAAGATAATATTGTGATATGTAACCACGTATATAATATCGTTAAAGATAATATTGTGATATGTAACCACGTATATAATATCGTTAAAGATAATATTGTGATATGTAACCATGTATATAATATCATTAAAGATAATATTGTGATATGTAACCATGTATATAATATCGTTAAAGATAATATTGTGATATGTAACCACGTATATAATATCATTAAAGATAATATTGTGATATGTAACCATGTATATAATATCGTTAAAGATAATATTGTGATATGTAACCATGTATATAATATCGTTAAAGATAATATTGTGATATGTAACCACGTATATAATATCGTTAAAGATAATATTGTGATATGTAACCACGTATATAATATCGTTAAAGATAATATTGTGATATGTAACCATGTATATAATATCATTAAAGATAATATTGTGATATGTAACCACGTATATAATATCATTAAAGATAATATTGTGATATGTAACCACGTATATAATATCGTTAAAGATAATATTGTGATATGTAACCACGTATATAATATCGTTAAAGATAATATTGTGATATGTAACCACGTATATAATATCGTTAAAGATAATATTGTGATATGTAACTGTATCCATCCCCAACCCTGCACAAAATAATACAAGTATTTTCTGTTTTCATTCTTCTTTCAGGCAGCCGAGGGCGCGGAGTCGGCATAGGATGCCCACTGGGTAAAGAGGCTTCTGAAGGGCGCAGTGGAGCCCTCGATCACTCGACAACTAGCGTTTTGAGATCGACTCGATTGACTCGTGAACGAGCGTATCGAGTGATCGAGTGATCAGTGTTCTGTTTGAGATTCAGCCGATATTTAAAATACAAACTTAGCACCTTTTCTTGTCCTCATTTTGACTACAGAATGAATATGAGGTTAGAAAGGATCCATTTGAACCCCCTGTTTCCACATGTAGACACTGGTATGGTCCTGGACATAACGAATATGAGGTTAGAAAGGATCCATTTGAACCCCCTGTTTCCACATGTAGACACTGGTATGGTCCTGGACATAACGAATATGAGGTTAGAAAGGATCCATTTGAACCCCCTGTTTCCACATGTAGACACTGGTATGGTCCTGGACATAACGAATATGAGGTTAGAAAGGATGCATTTGAACCCCCTGTTTCCACATGTAGACACTGGTATGGTCCTGGACATAACGAATATGAGGTTAGAAAGGATCCATTTGAACCCCCTGTTTCCACATGTAGACACTGGTATGGTCCTGGAGATAACGAATATGAGGTTAGAAAGGATCCATTTGAACTTACCTCTGCTCCAGTTTTGCATCTGTTCTGCAGTCAGAAGAATAGAGAAGAAGAGAGAGAGGAGAGGGTTCAGGTCTTATAGTGGAACAGCCCAGCAGCCCGCCCACGAGACCAGGAGAGAATAGAAATATGGACCTTGTAGCTGTGGTAAGGGCATGAAATCAGCTGAAGGAAAGGCAGGTTGATAATGTGATCAGAGTGTAAACTTTATTTACAGGTCTTGGTGATCCAAAGGTGAAACTGACATATCTTACAAACTATACAAGTAGAGATCCTAAATATATAGGATTGGAAATAACCCAGAAGACTGTTCTATCTGAACACCCCTCCCTCTGGAGCTCAACAGGTAATAACCCAGAAGGCTGTTCTATCTGAACACTCCTCCCTCTGGAGCTCAACAGGTAATAACCCAGAAGGCTGTTCTATCTGAACACTCCTCCCTCTGGAGCTCAACAGGTAATAACCCAGAAGGCTGTTCTATCTGAACACCCCTCCCTCTGGAGCTCAACATGTAATAACCCAGAAGGCTGTTCTATCTGAACACCCCTCCCTCTGGAGCTCAACAGGTAATAACCCAGAAGGCTGTTCTATCTGAACACTCCTCCCTCTGGAGCTCAACAGGTAATAACCCAGAAGGCTGTTCTATCTGAACACTCCTCCCTCTGGAGCTCAACAGGTAATAACCCAGAAGGCTGTTCTATCTGAACACCCCTCCCTCTGGAGCTCAACAGGTAATAACCCAGAAGGCTGTTCTATCTGAACACCCCTCCCTCTGGAGCTCAACAGGTAATAACCCAGAAGGCTGTTCTATCTGAACACCCTCCTCCCTCTGGAGCTCAACAGGTAATAACCCAGAAGGCTGTTCTATCTGAACACCCCTCCCTCTGGAGCTCAACAGGTAATAACCCAGAAGGCTGTTCTATCTGAACACCCCTCCCTCTGGAGCTCAACAGGTAATAACCCAGAAGGCTGTTCTATCTGAACACCCCTCCTCCCTCTGGAGCTCAACAGGTAATAACCCAGAAGGCTGTTCTATCTGAACACCCCTCCCTCTGGAGCTCAACAGGTAATAACCCAGAAGGCTGTTCTATCTGAACACCCTCCTCCCTCTGGAGCTCAACAGGTAATAACCCAGAAGGCTGTTCTATCTGAACACCCCTCCCTCTGGAGCACAACAGGTAATAACCCAGAAGGCTGTTCTATCTGAACACCCCTCCCTCTGGAGCTCAACAGGTAATAACCCAGAAGGCTGTTCTATCTGAACACTCCTCCCTCTGGAGCTCAACAGGTAATAACCCAGAAGGCTGTTCTATCTGAACACCCCTCCCTCTGGAGCTCAACAGGTAATAACCCAGAAGGCTGTTCTATCTGAACACCCCTCCCTCTGGAGCTCAACAGGTAATTACCCAGAAGGCTGTTCTATCTGAACACCCTCCTCCCTTGATAAACCCTAATGGAATCTGTCTTACAGGAGCTCTATCAGATTGGCTGACATAATAAGCACTTGGCCCCCAGAACTATTAAATTACCCAATTGGCAATTATAACCACTTAACTGGTTCTACATTGTAAAAGTCCATTTCCACATCCATCGGTAAATTCCTCTTAATCACACTTATTGATATATCAACACCGTGCAGATGTAACCGATGTGTTAGTGGTGGTGTAACCGATGTGAAATGGCTAGCTAGTTAGCGGTGGTGTAACCGATGTGAAATGGCTAGCTAGTTAGCGGTGGTGTAACCGATGTGAAATGGCTAGTTAGTTAGAGGTGGTGTAACCGATGTGAAATGGCTAGTTAGTTAGCGGTGGTGTAACCGATGTGAAATGGCTAGTTAGTTAGTGGTGGTGTAACCGATGTGAAATGGCTAGTTAGTTAGCGGTGGTGTAACCGATGTGAAATGGCTAGTTAGTTAGTGGTGGTGTAACCGATGTGAAATGGCTAGCTAGTTAGTGGTGGTGTAACCGATGTGAAATGGCTAGCTAGTATGGCAAGACTTGAATTCAGGTGTGCAAAGCTCTTAGAGACCTACCCAGGAAGACTCCCAGCTGTAATGACTCTTAGAGACTTACCCAAGAAGACTCCCAGCTGTAATGACTCTTAGAGACTTACCCAGGAAGACTCCCAGCTGTAATGACTCTTAGAGACTTACCCAGGAAGACTCAACAGCTGTAATGACTCTTAGAGACTTACCCAAGAAGACTCCCAGCTGTAATGACTCTCAGAGACGTACCCAGGAAGACTCCCAGCTGTAATGACTCTTAGAGAATTACCCAGGAAGACTCCCAGCTGTAATGACTCTTAGAGACTTACCCAAAAAGACTCCCAGCTGTAATGACTCTTAGAGACTTACCCAAGAAGACTCCCAGCTGTAATGACTCTTAGAGACTTACCCTAAAAGACTCCCAGCTGTAATGACTCTTAGAGACTTACCCTAAAAGACTCCCAGCTGTAATGACTCTTAGAGACTTACCCTAAAAGACTCCCAGCTGTAATGACTCTTAGAGACTTACCCAAGAAGAATCCCAGCTGTAATGACTCTTAGAGACCTACCCAAGAAGACTCCCAGCTGTAATGACTCTTAGAGACTTACCCTAAAAGGCTGACAGCTGTAATGACTCTTAGAGACTTACCCAAGACTCAACAGCTGTAATGACTCTTAGAGACTTACCCAAGAAGACTCCCAGCTGTAATGACTCTCAGAGACGTACCCAGGAAGACTCCCAGCTGTAATGACTCTTAGAGACTTACCCAGGAAGACTCCCAGCTTTAATGACTCTTAGAGACTTACCCAGGAAGACTCAACAGCTGTAATGACTCTTAGAGACTTACCCTAAAAGGCTGACAGCTGTAATGACTCTTAGAGACGTACACAAGAAGACTCCCAGCTGTAATGACTCTTAGAGACTTACCCAAGAAGACTCCCAGCTGTAATGACTCTTAGAGACTTACCCAGGAAGACTCAACAGCTGTAATGACTCTTAGAGACTCACCCAGAAAGACTCCCAGCTGTAATGACTCTCAGAGACTTACCCAGGAAGACTCCCAGCTGTAATGACTCTTAGAGACTTACCCTAAAAGACTAACAGCTGTAATGACTCTTAGAGACTTACCCAAGAAGACTCAACAGCTGTAATGACTCTTAGAGACTTACCCAAGAAGACTCCCATCTGTAATGACTTTTAGAGACTTACCCTAAAAGACTAACAGCTGTAATGACTCTTAGAGACTTACCCAGGAAGACTCCCAGCTGTAATGACTCTTAGAGACTTACCCAGGAAGACTCCCAGCTGTAATGACTCTTAGAGACTTACCCAAGAAGACTCCCAGCTGTAATGACACTTAGAGACTTACCCAAGAAGACTCCCAGCTGTAATGACTCTTAGAGATTTACCCAGGAAGACTCCCAGCTGTAATGACTCTTAGAGACTTACCCAAGAAGACTCCCAGCTGTAATGACTCTTAGAGATTTACCCAAGAAGACTCCCAGCTGTAATGACTCTTAGAGACTTACCCTAAAAGACTGACAGCTGTAATCGCTGCTAAAGGGGGTGAATACTTATCTAATCAAGATATACAGTGCATTCAAAAAGGTTTCAGACCTCTTCCCTTTGCTACATTTTTTTAAACGTTACAGCCTTATTCTAAAATGGATTAAATTATCAATCTACACACAATACCCCATAATGACAAAGCAAAAAACAGGTTTTTAAAAAACAGAAATACCTTATTTACATAAGTATTCAGACACTTTGCTATGAGACTTGAAATTGAGCTCAGGTGCATCCTGTTTCCATTGATCATCCTTGAGATGTTTCAACAACTTGATTGGAGTCCACCTGTGGTAAATTCAATTGATTGCACATGATTTGGAAAGGCACACACCTGTCTATATAAGGTCCCACAATTGACAGTGCATGTCAGAGCAAAAACCAAGCCATGAGGTTGATGGAATTGTCCATAGAGCTCAGAGACAGGATTGTGTCGAGGCCCAGATCTGGGGAAGGGTACCATAAACATTTCTGCAGCATTGAAGGTCCCCAAGAACACAGTGGCCTCCATCATTCTTAAATTGAAGAAGTTTGGAACCACCAAGACTCTTCCTAGAGCTGGCCACCCAGCCAAACTGAGGAATCATGGGAGAATGGCCTTAGTCGGGGAGGTGACCAAGAACCCGATGGTCACTCTGACAGAGCTCCAGAGTTCCTCTGTGGAGATGGGAGAACCTTCCAGAAGGACAACCGTCTCTGCAGCACTCCACCAATCAGGCCTTTATGGTAGAGTGGCCAGACGTAAGCCACTCCTCAGTAGAAGGCACATGACAGCCAGCTTGGAGTTTGCCAAAATGCACTTAAAATGTTTTGACAAGATTCTCCGGTCTGATGAAACCAAGATTGAACTATTTGGCCTGAAAGCAAAGCGTCACATCTGGAGGAAACCTGGCACCATTCTTACGGTGAAGCATGGTGGTGGCAGCATCATGCTGTGGGGATGTTTTTCAGTGGCAGGGAGACTAGTCAGGATGGAGGGAAAATGAACAGAGAAAAGTACAGAGAGATCCTTGATGAAAACCTGCTCCAGAGAGCTCAGGACTTCAGACTGGGGTGAAGGTTCACCTTCCAACAGGACAACGACCCTAAGCACACAGCCAAGACAACACAGGAGTGGCTTCGGGACAAGTCTCTGAATGTCCTTGAGTGGCCTAGCCAGAGCCCGGACTTGAACCCGATTGAACATCTCTGGAGAGACCTGAAAATATCTGTGCAGCGACGCTCCCCATCCAACCTGACAGAGCTTGAGAGGATCTGCAGAGAATAATGGTAGAAACTCCCCAAATACAGGTGTGCCAAGCTTGTAGCGTCATACCCAAGAAGACTCGAGGCTGTAATCGCTGCCAAAGGTGCTTCAACAAAGTACTGAGTTAAAGGGACTGAATACTTTTGTAAATGTGATATTTCAAAAATATTGATCTGCAAAAATTTCTATAAACCTGTTTTTGCTTTGTCATTATGGGGTATTAATGAGGGGGGGGGGGGGAAACAATTTACTCTCCATAATCCAGTCACCTCATAGAGAGAACAGTGTTTAAACTACTGCCCAACAACAAACTGGTATGGAAACAGAGGCCAGATGGTTTTGCCCAACAACAAACTGGTATGGAAACTGAGGCCAGATGGCTTTACCCAGATGGCTTTGCCCAACAACAAACTGGTATTGAAACAGAGGCCAGATGGCTTTACCCAGATGGCTTTGCCCAACAACAAACTGGTATTGAAATAGAGGCCAGATGGCTTTGCCCAACAACAAACTGGTATGGAAACAGAGGCCAGATGGCTTTGCCCAACAACAAACTGGTATTGAAACAGAGGCAAGATGGCTTTGCCAACACCAAACTAGTATGGAAACAGAGGCCAGATGAAACAACATGTTGAAGCAATACAGTGTGCAGGGTGTACAGTTCCACCTCCGTTCTGTTACACTCTAACTTCTAGATGTTCAGGGAGGAAGTGAATGGACTCTTCATTAACCAACGTTACTTCCCCCCAGTGAAATACATGACATGCAGATGAAAATTAAAGACTTTCTTCCAGTGTTTCTGTCTTTTCACAATAGATTTGAGTCTTATTGTAAAGTTTAGCCTAATGGTCAGTCCTGCTAATGGGTCCTTATCCTATCTAGCCTAATGGTCAGTCATTCCCGCTAATGGAAATGATCCTATCCTAATGCATGCGTTTCAGACATCTCTGAGGTGTTAGGCTATCGAAAGGCATAAACTCTGTGTTGTTTTGTTTCCCAGTGCTCCACCATCATTACAACAGTATACAGCGCCTTCAGAAAGTATTCAACCCACATTGATTTACTCCACATTTTGTTTATTACAGCCTGAATTCAAAATGGATTAAATCATTTTTTTCTCCCCCCCCCCTCTCACTAAACAATACCCTATAATGACAAAGTGAAAACATAAATAGAAATGTTTTAAAATTTATTGAAAATGAAATACAGAAATATATACGATTTGCATAAGAAAATTCGCCTTGGGCGGCAGGTAGCCTAGTGGTTAGAGAGTTGGGTCAGTTTCCGAAAGGTTGCTGGATCGAATCTCCTGGCTGACAAGGTAAAAATCTGTCGTTCTGCCCCCTGAACAAGGCAGTTAACCCCACTGTTCCCTGGAAGGCTGTCATTGTAAATAAGAATTTGTTATTAACCTCTGACTTGCCTAGTTAAATAAAGGTTAAATAAATAAAAGTATTCACACACACAATGCTTTGTAGAGACACCTTTGATGGCGATTGCTGAATACATTCTGTATCAGCATTTGGGGATTTTCTCCCATTCTTCCTTGCAGATTTTAAGTTAGATGTGGAGTGGCGATGAACAGCAATCTTCAAGTCTTTCCACAGATTTTTCCAAATGAGATTCAAGTCTGGGGCTTTGGCTGGACAACTCAAGGACTTTCACATTCTTGATATGAAGCCAGTCCAGTATTGCTTTGGCTGTATGCTTAGAATGAAGTAGAATGGCGCCGGCGAGGATTCCTGACGTTTTACGGGCTCCCAACCAACTCTGCTATTTTCTTCGTTTTTTTTTAGCGTTGTTTGTAACTTATTTTTTTTAAACTTATTTTGTACATAATGTTGCCGCTACCGTCTCTTACGACCGAAAATAACTTCTGGAGATTCAGAACAGCGATTACTCACCTCGAACAAGAAGAAGCTTTTTTCCTTTAAGGAGTCCGACACGAAGGATATACTGCTCTCCCGGGAACGGGCCCAAATCCCCCGTCATTTGCGTGAAGACAAGACGGAGAAAAAGGTGGCGGAGGTCAGGCTGCTTTCTGAGAATTCGTAGGGTAGAATTCGAGTAAACCCCCAACTGCCATCCGTTCTATTGGCCAACGTGCAATCAGAGGAAACAAAATGGATGACCTACGATCAAGATTATCCTACCAACGGGACATTAAAAAACTGTAATATCTTATGTTTCACCGAGTCGTTGCTGAACGACGACATGAATGACATACAGCTGGGTGGGTTTAAAGCTTTTTCGGCAGGATAGAACAGCCGCCTCTGGTAAGACAAGGGGTGACGGTCTATGTATATTTGTAAACAACAGCTGGTGCAGGAAATCTAACGAAGTCTCAAGGTTTTGTATCTCATGATAAGCTGTAGACCCTATTCCCTATACAGACTACAATATGTCTGGTCAGAGCCCTATTCCCTATATACACTACAATACCGTGCCTGAGGTAGAGTATCTCATGATAAGCTGTAGACCACAGTATTTACCAAGATAGTTTTCATCTGTATTATTTCGTAGCTGTCTATTTACTCCAACAAACCGATGATGGCACTAAGACCGCACTCAACGAGCTGTATTCTGCCACAAGCAAACAGGAAAACACTCATCCAGAGGTGGCGCTCCTAGTGGCCGGAGGACTTTAATGCAGGGAAACTTAAATCCGTTTTTACCTCATTTCTACCAGCATGTTAAATGTGCAACCACCTTTACTCCACACACAGAGATGTGAACAAAGCTCTCCATAGCCCTCCATTTCTGAAAATCTGACCATAATTCTATCCTCCTGATCCTCCAAAAACTAAAGTAGAAAGCACCAGTGACTCGGTCAATAAAAAGTGGTCAGATGAAGCAGATGCTAAACTACAGGACTGTTTTGCTAGCACAGACTGGAATATGTTCCGGGATTCATCCAAAGGCATTGAGGAGTATACCACCTCAGTCACCAGCCTTCATCAATAAGTGCATCGATGACATCTTATCCACAGTGACCGTACGTACATACCCCAACCAGAAGCCATGGATTACAGGCAATATCCGCACTGAGATAAAGTGTAGAGCTGCCGCTTTCAAGGAGCGGGACTCTAACCCAGAAGCTTATAATAAATCCCGCTATGCACTGCGACGAACCATCAAACAGGCAAAGTGTCAATACAGGACTAAGATCGAATCATACTACACCGGCTTCGACGCTCGACAGATGTGGCAGGGCTTGCAAACTACTACAGACTACAAAGGGAAGCACAGACGCAAGCTGCCCAGTGACACGAGCCTACCAGACGAGCTAAATTACTTCTATGCTCGCTTAAAGGCAGGTAACACTGAAACACGCATGAGAGCATCAGATGTTCTGGACGACTGTGTGATCACGCTCTCCGTAGCCGACACAAGGCTGCGGGGCCAGACGGAATACCAGGACGTGTGCTCCGGGAATGTGCTGACCAACTGGCAGGTGTCTTCACTGACATTTTCATCTTGTCCCTGATTGAGTCTGTAATACCAACATGTTCCAAGCAGACCACCATAGTCCCTGTGGCCAAGAACACAAAGGCAACCTGCCTAAATGACTACAGACCCGTAGCACTCACGTCCGTAGCCATGAAGTGCTTTGAAAGGCTGGTAATGGCTCACATCAACACCATTATCCCAGAAACCCTGGACCCTAGACCCACTCCAATTTGCATACTGCCCAAACAGATCCACAGATGATGCAATCTCTATTGCACTCCACACTGCCCTTTCCCACCTGGACAAAAGGAACACCTATGTGAGAATGCTATTCATCGACTACAGCTCAGCGTTCAACACCATAGTGCCCTCAAAGCTCATCACTAAGCTAAGGAACCTGGGACTAAACACCTCCCTATGCTCCTGGATCCTGGACTTCCTGACGGGCCGCCCCCAGGTGGTGAGAGTATGTGCAACACATCTGCCACGCTGATCCTCAACACTGGAGCTCCCCAGGGGTACGTGCTCAGTCCCCTCCTGTACTCCTTGTTCACCCACGACTGCATGGCTAAGCAGGACTCCAACACCATCATTAAGTTTGCAGACGACACAACAGTGGTAGGCCTGATCACCGACAACGACGAGACAGCCTATAGGGAGGAGGTCAGAGACCTGGCCGGGTGGTGCCAGAATAACAACCTATCCCTCAATGTAACCAAGACTAAGGAGATGATTGTGGACTACAGGGAAAGGAGCACCGAGCACGCCCCCATTCTCATCGACGGGGCTGTAGAGGAGCGGGTTGAGAGCTTCAAGTTCCTTGGTGTCCACATCAACAACAAACTAGAATGGTCCAAACACACCAAGACAGTCGTGAAGAGGGCATGACAAAACCTATTCCCCCTGAGGAAACTAAAAATATTTGGCATGGGTCCTGAGATCCTCAAAAGGTTCTACAGCTGCACCATCGAGAGCATCCTGACCGGTTGCATCACTGCCTGGTACGGCAATTGCTCGGCCTCTGACCTCAAGGCACTTCAGAGGGTAGTGCGTACGGCCCAGTACATCACTGGGGCAAAGCTGCATACCATCCAGGACCTCTACACCAGGCGGTGTCAGAGGAAGGTCCTAAAAATTGTCAAAGACCCCAGCCACCCCAGTCATAGACTGTTCTCTCTACTACCGCATGGCAAGCGGTACCGGAGTGCCAAGTCTAGGACAAAAAGGCTTCTCAACAGTTTTTACCCCATAAGACTCCTGAACCTAATGGCTACCCGGACTATTTGCATTGTGTGCCCCCCCCAACCCCTTTTTTTTTACGCTGCTGCTACTCTCTGTTTATCATATATGCATAGTCACTTTAACTATACATTCATGTACATACTACCTCAATTGGCCCGACCAACCAGTGCTCCCGCACATTGGCTAACCGGGCTATCTGCATTGTGTCCCACCACCCGCCAACCCCTCTTTTTACGCTACTGCTACTCTCTGTTCATCATATATGCATAGTCACTTTAACCATACCTACATGTACATACTACCTCAATCAGCCTGACTAACCGGTGTCTGTATATAGCCTTGCTACTCTTATTTTCAAATGTCTTTTTACTGTTGTTTTATTTCTTTACTTACCTACACAAACACACACACACACACACACACACACACACCTTTTCTTCGCACTATTGGTTAGAGCATTTCACTGCTAGGTCTACACCTGTTGTATTCGGCGCACACGACAAATAAACTTTGATTTGAAAAGTTGTATTCCTGGTCCGTCGCTCTGATATCCAGAAGTTATTTCCAGCTGTTAGTAACAACACCAATAACCTTCTGGGTAATAACGTAAGAAATTGTCACGGTTGTGTGGACAGACGGACCAATGCTCTGAGTTCCACATATTTTATTTCAGTGAAACTTACAAAACAAAAGGAAACAAACAACTTACCGTAACATCAGAGGTGCTACATGCTACTAACTCAGACCAAGATCCCCACAAAACACAGTGGGGGAAATGGCTGCCTAAATATGATCCCCAATCAGAGACGACGATAAACAGGCTGCCTCTGATTGGGAAACATACCAGGCCAACATAGAAATACGGCATCGGCATCGGCGCAGAGGAAGGCTCCGGCCTTGGAGCTGGACTGGACGCCGTGCCTGGACTGGGCACCGACGCAGAGGAAGACTCTGGCCTTGGAGCTGGACTGGACGCCGTGCCTGGACTGGGCACCGACGCAGAGGAAGACTCCGGCCTTGGAGCTGGACTGGACGCCGTGCCTGGACTGGGCACCGACGCAGAGGAAGGCTCCGGCCTTGGAGCTGGACTGGACGCCGTGCCTGGACTGGGCACCGACGCAGAGGAAGGCTCCGGCCTTGGAGCTGAGTTGGCCGCCGTGCCTGGACTCTGATTGGGAACCAGGCCAACATAGATATAAAACACCTAGATAGAAACACCCCCCCCCCCCCCCCCCAGTCACACCCCGACCAAAATAGAGAATAAAAAGTCTCTCTATGGTCAGGGCATGACAGAAATAACACACAAAAACACTAAATACAAACAAAGTTGTTTATAATATAAAGAGTGGTACTCAGCAGAGTTGAAGACTCGAGTCACAAATTTGATGACTTGAGATTCAGCTCAGGTTCAGGAATGGCTGAAAATGCATAGCATCGATCTACAATTGACCCTAGAAATAGTACTGTTAGGAGATCTGGAGAGACCGGGTCAGTCAATTACTAATATACTACAATACTCTTAGTAAAAGTATTTATCTTCAACTCGCAATCTGTGGATTCTATTCGATTAGAATAGATTGAAATTGTACGTTAAACATCACCTGAAGCGGGTGCCCAGCAGAGATAGATGGGATGGGCTGAGAGAAGCTGAGGGTTGGGATGGGTTGAAACAGGAAGTGGGTGGCCAGCAGAGACAGATGGGATGGGCTGAGAGAAGCTGAGGGTTGGAATGGGTTGAAACCTGAAGCGGGTGCCCAGCAGAGATAGATGGGATGGGCTGAGAGAAGCTGAGGGTTGGGATGGGTTGAAACCTGAAGCGGGTGGCCAGCAGAGATAGATGGGATGGGCTGAGAGAAGCTGAGGGTTGGGATGGGTTGAAACCTGAAGCGGGTGCCCAGCAGAGATAGATGGGATGGGCTGAGAGAAGCTGAGGGTTCGGATGTGGAATTGGAGACAAGTGGGAGTGGAGTTGCTGTGTGGGAGAGAGAGAATGATGGTCAAAAGATAAAGGAGAAAAAAAAGTCAAAATTAAAACACAATAAAAAGTACATTTGAATGACACTAGGTGGCAGTGTTTTTACAACTGATGCCGGTTTGCCTGAGGCTGATGCCGTGCAGGTGTTTCTACACATGCAATATACACACACTCTCATTCAAATAAACACATACAAGAACACACACATACATGTAATAGTGCCCAGACATGCACACAAACATATACAGTTGGCATTGCTGTTATGATTTTGGTTGTCCTTGATGTTTTGTATTTGTATTATTATTATTATTATTATTATTATTTTATTTTTTTAATTGCATTGTTTTTTGCTGTTTTCTTCTGTCCTTTTGTCTCGTTAGTTCATTCTCTTAGTTGTTGGTGCATTATGGGGGGGGGGTTCTTGGAGATGGGGAATACTTTTATTTATTTAACTAGGCAAGTCAGAGGTTAATCTTCCTGGGGGGGAGGACTGTGGGAGGGGTCTTGGAGGGTTGAGGGGGCAGCTATTGGGGAACTGTGGGGGGGGTCTTGGAGAATGGGGGGGCAGCTATTGGGGAACTGTGGGGGGGATCTTGGAGGGTTGAGGGAGCAGCTATTGGGGAACTGTGGAGGGGATCTTGGAGGGTTGAGGGGGCAGCTATTGGGGAACTGTGGGAGGGGTCTTGGAGGGTTGAGGGGGCAGCTATTGGGGAACTGTGGGGGGGATCTTGGAGGGTTGAGGGGGCAGCTATTGGGGAACTGTGGGGGGGATCTTGGAGGGTTGAGGGAGCAGCTATTGGGGAACTGTGGGGGGATCTTGGAGGGTTGAGGGACAGCTATTGGGGAACTGTGGGGGGGATCTTGGAGGGTTGAGGGAGCAGCAATTGGGGAACTGTGGGGGGGATCTTGGAGGGTTGAGGGAGCAGCTATTGGGAAACTGTGGGGGGATCTTGGAGGGTTGAGGGAGCAGCTATTGGGGAACTGTGGAGGGGATCTTGGAGGGTTGAGGGAGCAGCTATTGGGGATCTGTGGGGGGGATCTTGGAGGGTTGAGGGAGCAGCTATTGGGGAACTGTGGGGGGGATCTTGGAGGGTTGAGGGCCAGCTATTGGGGAACTGTGGGGGGGATCTTGGAGGGTTGAGGGAGCAGCTATTGGGGAACTGTGGGGGGGATCTTGGAGGGTTGAGGGAGCAGCTATTGGGGAACTGTGGGGGGGATCTTGGAGGGTTGAGGGAGCAGCTATTGGGAAACTGTGGGGGGATCTTGGAGGGTTGAGGGGACAGCTATTGGGGAACTGTGGGGGGGATCTTGGAGGGTTGAGGGACAGCTATTGGGTAACTGTGGGGGGGATCTTGGAGGGTTGAGGGCCAGCTATTGGGGAACTGTGGGGGGGATCTTGGAGGGTTGAGGGCCAGCTATTGGGGAACTGTGGTGGGGATCTTGGAGGGTTGAGGGAGCAGCTATTGGGGAACTGTGGGGGGGATCTTGGAGGGTTGAGGGAGCAGCTATTGGGGAACTGTGGGGGGGATCTTGGAGGGTTGAGGGGGCAGCTATTGGGGAACTGTGGGGGGGATCTTGGAGGGTTGAGGGAGCAGCTATTGGGGAACTGTGGGGGGGATCTTGGAGGGTTGAGGGAGCAGCTATTGGGGAACTGTGGGGGGGATCTTGGAGTGTTGAGGGCCAGCTATTGGGGAACTTTTTGGCCTGGTGGGAGATCTGTCAACCTGCCCTTGAGCAGGATGCTTCTGGGTGTCTCTCTGAATGGAAATCTGTTGGATGACTGGTAGGATGTAGTTATTAACCCTGGATGCTTCTGGGTGTCTCTCTGAATGGAAATCTGTTGGATGACTGGTAGGATGTAGTTATTGAGCGGCTTCACTGCAAGTATATTGCATGTTTCCAATATTCAATAAAATATAGTTAAAAAAAAGATCTCTCTTCTCTAAAATCACATGGTGAAGTGGGAGGAGACTACTAGGCTGTTCCACTATAAGATCTGAACCCACCTCTCCTCTCTGTCTCTCTCTCTCTCTCTCTCTCTCTCTCTCCTTCTCTAGCAGTGGTGAGATGGGAGGAGACTACGAGGCTGTTCCACTATAAGATCTGAACACACCTGTCTGTCTGTCTGTCTGTCTGTCTGTCTGTCTGTCTGTCTGTCTGTCTGTCTGTCTGTCTGTCTCTCTCTGTCTCTCTCTCTCTCTCTCTCTCTCTCTCTCTCTCTCAGGGGCGAAAATCTGATATCAACTTTGGGGGGGACAATTACATTAAATTTTCTCAAGAGCAATTCCTGAGGGGGACACCAAAAGTAGTGCTGTAACACATAGCCTACATTGTAATATGGTAAATGTATATTGAGGAACCAAAGAAATAAGGTGTTTGCCGTACTCCTAACTACCGGTACCCAAAACTACACAACTAATCACAACAGCAATACCATTGCCTTTAACAAATCTTAGTTCAGTCACCAGTTTAAGTTGAGAGTGGGGGTATCCATGGCATTTTCCAATTATGTTCCTATTTTACAAGTCAAAAAAATTGAGAACCTTTCATAATGTTGCCAAACAAAGACTCAACAAACTTACCTGAGACTCCCTGTCTCTGCCAGTCTGTCCCTGCATATCTGTCCCCAACTCTGCTGTCTGTGTGCCATCTGTTGCCTGCTCTGCCTAATGACATCATTGTGAAACATTTCCATTAGCATTTCACTTCTTTCTTATGAACATTTTATCAACTAGTCTTTGAGATATTAGGCTACTAGGGTTCTTACTTTGCGTTTTGGTGTACTGAAAAATACTCTGATGTCCGTCTTTTTTCTGCCATTTTTCTGCCATTTTTCTACCTGGCTGGCTGGCTGGCTGGCTGGCTGGCTACACACACACACAGTGTGTAGGTTATTTACAGTAGGAGATGGGCTTCTATCATCTTATCTTCTATCATTCTATATGGGCTTCGATCTAAAAGGTAGCTAGCAAATGTGAAACGGATTAAAATGACAAGAGTTGACAGCTGTATGAGTTCACCATTTACACAACATATGCTGCAACCTTTTGTAATTTTAATCGTTTGTTTCATATTGGCTGGCTTCTAACAATAGCTGAATTTGCAAAGCTAGCGAGCACCAATTCAGTGGTGTTTGCTATAATCTTTGCTACCCGGGTTAAATAAAGGTGAAATAAAAAATATAAATAAAAGTTCCCTTGCGACAATTTAGCTTTTGCAACGAGACCATTAAATATATTTAAAACAATGGTAGAAGAGGTGTAGTTCTGTTGAGTTTATCGCTAACCTCATCACAGGGACTTTGAAGCACTAACTTACATGCATGCTGATCTTGGAATAAATTGACGATAGCAAAGATTCCATCTTTGACGACGCCACATAAATGGAATAGGTACTAGCTAGCTTAATAGTTAATATTTGCGCGCTAGCTCTGCTAGTGTGTGTGCGCGCGATTGACTGGATTAACCTCACGTCAGTTACGTGCATTGAGTGCCTTTCAGACAGTAGATACGACCTCTACGTTACCTAGCAAGCTAAGGAACTGGCAGTGGATCAAACCATTGTGAGGCAAAGGGTGGGGGGGGGGGGGGTCGCAATCTTTTGAAACTTAAAAACGCGCTATTAAGTGTCTATAATCAGCACAATTGCTTTCATTGCGTATTATTAATATTATTTAAATTACATAGTTATGTTTCAGTGATATATTGGGGGGGACAAATCATATTTTTCCCAGGATGGGGGGGTCGTGTCCCCCCCGTCCCCCCCGGGATTTCCGCCCCTGCTCTCTCTCTCTCTCTCTCTCTGTCTCTCTCTCTCTCTTGCTCTCTCCCTCTCTTTCTCTCTCCCTCTCTTCTCTCTCTCTCACACACCTTCCTCTCTCTCTCTCTCTCTCTTTCTGTCTCTCTCTCTCTCTCTCTCTTCTCTCTCTCTCACACACCTTCCTCTCTCTCTCTCTCTCTCTCTCTCTCCTTGACCTTGACCACAGAGTGACTAGACACTCTCTGTTCTCCTATTGGCTGGCTGTCTGAGATCACATGACTCCTGTCAGCTGACTGGGGAAACTTTTAATGTGGAAAGAAAAAAACACACCGCTTTTCCACTATAAGACCTGAACTATCTCTCTCTCTTCTCTCTCTCTCTCTCTCTCTCTCTCTCTCTCTCCTTCTCTAGCAGTGTTGAGGTGGGAGGAGACTACTGGGCTGTTCCACTATAAGACCTGAACCCTCTTCTCCTCTCTCTCTCTCTCTCTCTCTCTCTCTCTCTCTCTCTCTCTCTCTCTCTCTCTCTCTCTCTCTCTCTCTCTCTCTCTCTCTCTCTCTCTCTCTCTCTCTCTGTCTCTCTCTCTCTCTCTCTCTCTCTCAGTGGTTAGGTGGGAGGAGACTACTGGGCTGTTCCACTATAAGACCTGAACCCTCCTCTCCTCTCTCTCTCTTCTTCTCTATTCTTCTGACTGCAGAACGGAGGCAAAACTGGAGTAGAGGTAAGTTCAGATTGATCCTTTCTAGTGGTGGAAAAAGTACCCAATTGTTATACTTGAGTAATAGTAAAGATACCTTAATAGAAAATGATGCAAGTAAAAGTGAAAGTCAACCAGTAAAAGTCTAAAAGTATTTCGTTTTAAATGTATTAAGTATCAAAACGATATTATATACATGGTTACATATCACAATATTATCTTTAAGATATTATATACATGGTACATATCACAATATTATCTTTAATGATATTATATACATGGTTACATATCACAATATTATCTTTAACGATATTATATACATGGTTACATATCACAATATTATCTTTAACGATATTATATACATGGTTACATACCACAATATTATCTTTAATGATATTATATACATGGTTACATATCACAATATTATCTTTAATGATATTATATACATGGTTACATATCACAATATTATCTTTAATGATATTATATACATGGTTACATATCACAATATTATCTTTAACGATATTATATACATGGTTACATATCACAATATTATCTTTAATGATATTATATACATGGTTACATATCACAATATTATCTTTAACGATATTATATACATGGTTACATATCACAATATTATCTTTAATGATATTATATACGTGGTTACATATCACAATATTATCTTTAACGATATTATATACGTGGTTACATATCACAATATTATCTTTAAGAAGTCCCAACTGAGAGCATCCTGTCGGGCTGTATCACCGCCTGGTACGGCAACTGCATTGCCCACAACCGCAGGGATTTCCAGAGGGTGGTATTGGTATTGTTGTGAATTGTTAGATACTACTGCACTGTTGGAGCTATGAACACAAGCATTTAGTTACACTCGCAATAACATCTGCTAAATATGTGTATGTGACCAATAAAATTTGATTTGATTTGAACTTTGTATCCATTCACTGATTGTTAAAATATTTTGCAAAAGTCACCCGAGCTCCGTAGACTGGTCTTCGCTGGCTGTCTGACCCTGCTGGGACACCTGTTACCATCTGTCAC
Organism: Salmo salar; assembly: GCF_965601325.2. Lineage (NCBI taxonomy): Eukaryota > Metazoa > Chordata > Actinopteri > Salmoniformes > Salmonidae > Salmo > Salmo salar. The sequence continues at coordinate 4,871,178 of NC_138294.1, forward strand.
CATCTGTCCCTGCTGGGACACCTGTCACCATCTGTCACCATCTGACCCTGCTGGGACACCTGTTACCATCTGTCACCATCTGACCCTGCAGGGACACCTGTTACCATCTGTCACCATCTGACCCTGCAGGGACACCTGTTACCATCTGTCACCATCTGACCCTGCAGGGACACCTGTTACCACCCTGCTGGGACACCTGTTACCACCCTGCTGGGACACCTGTTACCATCTGCACCATCTGACCCTGCGGGACACCTGTTACCACCCTGCTGGGACACCTGTTACCACCCTGCTGGGACACCTGTTACCACCCTGCTGGACACCTGTTACCACCCTGCTGGGACACCTGTTACCACCCTGCTGGACACCTGTTACCACCCTGCTGGACACCTGTTACCACCCTGCTGGGACACCTGTTACCACCCTGCTGGACACCTGTTACCACCCTGCTGGACACCTGTTACCACCCTGCTGGGACACCTGTTACCACCCTGCTGGGACACCTGTTACCACCCTGCTGGGCACCTGTCACCATCTGACCCTTCTGGGACAACTGTCCCCATCTGACCCTGCTGGGACAAAACAGCTGTTAGCTTGTTCATTGTCTACAGACAGACCTTCAAGTCGAGAGGGGATGAAATGTTATTGTAGCTAACGTTACATGTCAGTTACACTACTAGCTCAACCCTGGGAATAAACACTTGTTCTGTTAAGTCAAACAGCAGTTACCTTTGCCAGCTTTGATCAGTCAAATAAAGAGTAGCCAGTTTCTGCTCTGCTTGCTTTTACAACTCTGAGAAAAAGCACAACACGCACAGAGACAGCAGCTACAGACAGCAGCATCGTGCCTTTCAGAAGCTTTGCCTTCACACAGCCTGTCAGCAGCTAACAGCCCACCAGCAGCTAACAGCCTAGAACAGCCCCCAGGCTTAGACAGGGCCAACACTCTTATGGGTTAACCTGTCATCCTCCCCTTCATCTACACTGAATAAAGTGGATTTAACACGTGACACCAATAAGGAATCATAGCTTTCACCTGGTCAGTCTATGTGATGGAAAGAGCAGGTGTTCATGTATTGTGTACTCAGTGTATATAGACTGCAGGTTGATAGAGCTGGGCACGTTCCAGGTCGTCGTTATTGCAGTCGTGTTGCACAGAGGATTACACATCACAACACATGGAGTTGATTATTAACTCCTCAGTAACCAGATTAATGTGATGAAGCAACGTTCAGCACGTCTCAACAGAGACTACCTGGAAGTGGACTAGTTTAAATTAACCAGATTAATGTTCAGCACGTCTCAACAGAGACTACCTGGATGTGGACTAGTTTAAATTAACCAGATTAATGTTCAGCACGTCTCAACAGAGACTACCTGGAAGTGGACTAGTTTAAATTAACCAGATTAATGTTCAGCACGTCTCAACAGAGACTACCTGGAAGTGGACTAGTTTAAATTAACCAGATTAATGTTCAGCACGTCTCAACAGAGACTACCTGGAAGTGGACTAGTTTAAATTAGTGTCCAGAGGTTGATTTGGTACTAGGCCAGACTAGTGTCTAGGGTTGATTTGGTACTAGGCCAGACTAGTGTCTAGGGGTTGATTTGGTACTAGGCCAGACTAGTGTCTAGGGGTTGATTTGGTACTAGGCCAGACTAGTGTCTAGGGGTTGATTTGGTACTAGGCCAGACTAGTGTCTAGGGGTTGATTTGGTACTAGGCCAGACTAGTGTCTAGGGGTTGATTTGGTACTAGGCCAGACTAGTGTCTAGGGGTTGATTTGGTACTAGGCCGGACACTTGAGGCAGTAGTGAAACCAGAGTAACAGCATAGCACCCTGCATACCACTGCTGGCTTATTTCTGAAGCCAAGCAGGTTTGGTCCTGGATGGGAGACCAGATGCTGCTGGAAGTGGTTTTGGAGGGCCAGTAGGAGGTGCTCTTTCCTCTGATCTAAAAAAAACAATATCCCAATGACCCAGGGCAGTGATTTGGGACATTACAATTGGCTCATTCATCCCTCTCCCCTGTAACTGTTCCCCAGGTCGTTGCTGTAAATGAGAATGTGTTCTCAGTCAACTTACCTGGTAAAATAAAAAAGTAGGGTTATTATAGACTGATGAAACGTCCTCCCTCCAGTGGTGAAAACAGAGAACTGCAGGGTAATTATAGACTGACGTCACGTCCTCCCTCCAATGGTGAAAACAGAGAACTGCAGGGTTATTATAGACTGATGACACGTCCTCCCTCCAGTGGTGAAAACAGAGAACTGCAGGGTTATTATAGACTGATGTCACGTCCTCCCTCCAGTGGTGAAAACAGAGAACTGCAGGGTTATTATAGACTGATGACATGTCCTCCATCCAGTGGTGAAAACAGAGAACTGCAGGGTTATTATAGACTGATGACACATCCTCCCTCCAGTGGTGAAAACAGAGAACTGCAGGGTAATTATAGACTGATGACACATCCTCCCTCCAGTGGTGAAAACAGAGAACTGCAGGGTTATTATAGACTGATTTCACGTCCTCCCTCCAGTGGTGAAAACAGAGAACTGCAGGGTTATTATAGACTGATGACACATCCTCCCTCCAGTGGTGAAAACAGAGAACTTGCAGGGTTATTATAGACTGATGTCACTTCCTCCCTCCAGTGGTGAAAACAGAGAACTGCAGGGTTATTATAGACTGATGTCACTTCCTCCCTCCAGTGGTGAAAACAGAGTACTGCAGGGTTATTATAGACTGATGTCACGTCCTCCCTCCAGTGGTGAAAACAGAGTACTGCAGGGTTATTATAGACTGATGACATGTCCTCCCTCCAGTGGTGAAAACAGAGAACTGCAGGGTTATTATAGACTGATGTCACTTCCTCCCTCCAGTGGTGAAAACAGAGTACTGCAGGGTTATGTCCTGTCCTCTGTGGCTCAGTTGGTAGAGCATGGTGTTTGCAATGCCAGGGTTGTGGGTTCGATTCCCATTGGGGACCATTACGGAGAGAGAAAAAAAATATGAAATGTATGCACTCACTACTTTAAGTCGCTCTGGATAAGAGCTTCTGCTAAATGACAAAAATGTAAAAAATGTTATTATAGACTGATGTCACTTCCTCCCTCCAGTGGTGAAAACAGAGAACTGCAGGGTTATTATAGACTGATGACACATCCTCCCTCCAGTGGTGAAAACAGAGAACTGCAGGGTTATTATAGACTGATGTCACTTCCTCCCTCCAGTGGTGAAAACAGAGAACTGCAGGGTTATTATAGACTGATGACACATCCTCCCTCCAGTGGTGAAAACAGAGTACTGCAGGGTTATTGTAGACTGATGTCATGTTCTCCCTCCAGTGGTGAAAACAGAGAACTGCAGGGTTATTATAGACTGATGTCACTTCCTCCCTCCAGTGGTGAAAACAGAGTACTGCAGGGTTATGTCCTGTCCTGTGTGGCTCAGTTGGTAGAGCATGGTGTTTGCAATGCCAGGGTTGTGGGTTCGATTCCCATTGGGGACCATTACGGAGAGAAAACAAATATGAAATGTATGCACTCACTACTTTAAGTCGCTCTGGATAAGAGCGTCTACTAAATGACAAAAATGTAAAAAATGTTGTTATAGACTGATGTCACTTCCTCCCTCCAGTGGTGAAAACAGAGAACTGCAGGGAAATTATAGACTTATATCCATAATATCAGCTGTATAATCTGATCACCAACTGTTTAAGGATTTAACATTCATTATCTCTGTCATTAACATATTATTGAATGTATTAGTTTGAAACCTTTAAAATAGAATATAATGGATGTAACAGTTATTAATGCATTTATACCTCAGAGACACCTCAGGAACAGGGGGAACAGGTGGAACAGGGGGAACAGGGGGAACGGGGGGACGGGGGGAACAGGAGGAACAGGGGGAACAGGGGGAACAGGTGGAACAGGGGGAACAGGAGGAACAGGGGGAACAGGGGGAACAGGGGAACAGGGGGAACAGGAGGAACAGGGGGAACAGGGGGAACAGGAGGAACAGGGGGAACAGGGGGAACAGGGGGAACAGGGGGAACAGGGGGAACAGGGGGAACAGGGGGAACAGGCGGAACAGGGGAACATGGAGGAACAGGGGGAACGGGGGAACAGGGGGAACAGGGGGAACAGGGGGAACAGGGGGAACAGGGGAACGGGGAACAGGGGGAACAGGGGAACAGGGGAACAGGGGAACAGGGGGAACAGGGGGAACAGGGGGAACAGGGGGAACAGGTGGAACAGGGGGAACAGGGGGAACAGGTGGAACAGGGGGAACAGGGGGAACAGGGGGAACAGGTGGAACAGGGGGAACAGGGGGAACAGGAGGAACAGGGGGAACAGGGGGAACAGGGGGAACAGGAGGAACAGGGGGAACAGGGGGAACAGGGGGAACAGGGGGAACAGGGGAACAGGGGGAACAGGGGGAACATGGAAATAAAGACAACAGCATTGAAAGTTTTGTTGATTTATTAGTTATAACATAACATTAATTTATTTTACTTTTTAGGTTAATTATTATTTTGAATCAGTTCCAATGATCTCTTTAACGCTATTAAACACATGATATGAACTGAAGCTCAGGAAGGAGTTGCAGTCAGAAAGGGGGAAGGTGGGTTTATAAAAGCCTACATGGTTTAAATGAAAACATATAGTCAACATAACTCACAGGATCAGAACAACACATATGGTTCCCTCTGTCTTAAAGGTACAGTAACATACAACACATGTGGTTCCCTCTGTCTTAAAGGTACAGTAACATACAACACATGTGGTTCCCTCTGTCTTAAAGGTACAGTAACATACAACACATATGGTTCCCTCTGTCTTAAAGGTACAGTAACATGCAACACATATGGTTCCCTCTGTCTTAAAGGCACAGTAACATACAACACATGTGGTTCCCTCTGTCTTAAAGGTACAGTAACATACAACACATATGGTTCCCTCTGTCTTAAAGGTAATATACAGATCATAGTGATAAGTCAATAGAATATTGGATGTAACCATTCTAGAACACAGTGATGTAAATAAAATATAAAGCAAAATAATAATAAATCACTCTAGAACACGGTGATGTAAATAAAATAATAAGATATCATTCTAGAACACAGTGATGTAAATAAAACAATAAGATACCATTCTAGAACACAGTGATGTAAATAAAATAATAAGATATCATTCTAGAACACAGTGATGTAAATAAAACAATAAGATATCATTCTAGAACACAGTGATGTAAATAAAACAATAAGATATGATTCTAGAACACAGTGATGTAAATAAAACAATAAGATACCATTCTAGAACACAGTGATGTAAATATAATAATAAGATATAATTCTTAAAGGGAAACTTCAGGATTTTGGCAATGAGACCTTTATCTATTTACCCAGAGTCAGTTGAACTCGTTGATGCCATTTTTATGTCTCTGTGTCCAGAATGTAGGAAGTTAGATACTAGTGTTAGAGCAATAACTGGAAGTCTATGGCAGTTCATCTGACTCTGGGTCAGTAGATAAAGGACCTCATCTGACTCTGGGTCAGTAGATAAAGGACCTCATCTGACTCTGGGTCAGTAGATAAAGGAGTAGATCATCTGACTCTGGGTCAGTAGATAAAGGAGTTCATCTGACTCTGGGTCAGTAGATAAAGGAGTTCATCTGACTCTGGGTCAGTAGATAAAGGAGTTCATCTGACTCTGGGTCAGTAGATAAAGGACCTCATCTGACTCTGGGTCAGTAGATAAAGGAGTTCATCTGACTCTGGGTCAGTAGAAGTTCATCTGACTCTGGGTCAGTAGATAAAGGACCTCATCTGACTCTGGGTCAGTAGATAAAGGAGTTCATCTGACTCTGGGTCAGTAGATAAAGGACCTCATCTGACTCTGGGTCAGTAGATAAAGGAGTTCATCTGACTCTGGGTCAGTAGATACCCAAGGAGTTCATCTGACTCTGGGTCAGTAGATAAAGGACCTCATCTGACTCTGGGTCAGTAGATAAAGGAGTTCATCTGACTCTGGGTCAGTAGATAAAGGACCTCATCTGACTCTGGGTCAGTAGATAAAGGACCTCATCTGACTCTGGGTCAGTAGATAAAGGATCATCGCTCTGGGTCAGTAGATAAAGGACCTCATCTGACTCTGGGTCAGTAGATAAAGGAGTTCATCTGACTCTGGGTCAGTAGATAAAGGAGTTCATCTGACTCTGGGTCAGTAGATAAAGGAGTTCATCTGACTCTGGGTCAGTAGATAAAGGAGTTCATCTGACTCTGGGTCAGTAGATAAAAGGCCTCATTGCCTAAATCCCAAAGTATCCTTTTAAACAGATAGGTAGAGAGTTAACAGGAGCAAGGGTTACTATCTGACCATTTCAACTTGTCAATCTCCCTTCTTAAAATCAGCCTTACAGTTAAACAGACTAAATTAATCACCAACACTCAAACAAAATGGCGGTCTAAGGTTTTCCATGACGGGTACGACACATTGAAGAGGTCACCCTTTACATTAAGATGATGGAGATGGATGGTTCTGCAGTATGAAGAAGAGAACATCTCTGAGACAGACAACACCTGGCTGGACTCCAGAAGGGAACATCTCTGAGACAGACAACACCTGGCTGGACTCCAGAAGGAAACATCTCTGAGACAGACAACACCTGGCTGGACTCCAGCAGGAAACATCTCTGAGACAGACAACACCTGGCTGGACTCCAGAAGGGAACATCTCTGAGACAGACAACACCTGGCTGGACTTGTGAGAATAGGAGAACAGGAGAACAGTGAACAGTAGAACAGGAGAACAGGAGAACAGGAGAACAGGAGAACAGGAGAACAGGAGAACAGGAGAACAGGAGAACTAGGAGAACAGGAGAACAGTAGAACAGGAGAACAGGAGAACAGTAGAACAGAGAACAGTAGAACAGGAGAACAGGAGAACAGTAGAACAGGAGAACAGGAGAACAGGAGAACAGGAGAACAGGAGAACACTAGAACAGTAGAACAGGAGAACAGTAGAACACTAGAACAGTAGAACAGGAGAACAGTAGAACAGTAGAAGGAAACTAAAGGAAATGAAGGGCCAATAGCCTTCAGACGGTCAAAAGTGGAGAGGTCTCTTCTCTGCCTTATGGACACCAAGAAGATAACAAGGTGAGGTTGCCCTGCTAAATAAATTACCTCAATATGTCTGCATTTAAAACAAACATGTCTTCCAGCGAACATGAACTCTCCATTTTCAACAAGGTATTGAAAAACCTCTTCATACTCCCCATATCTGCATCCCAGAACATCTTCTCAAACTGAGGATGGTCATCACCATCATTACCACCACCACCACCACCATCACCATCATCATCAGCACCATCACAGTCATCATCAGCACCACCATCATGACTTTTCATCGACTCCATCAGGTCAGGGTGGTTTATCATCATCATCCTCATCTTGTCAGGGAAGCGCTCCTCCATCAACGCCATCATCTCAGGGTGACGAATCACCATCCTCCTCATCCTGTCAGGGTTGCGCATCATCATCTCCCACATCTTAGGGTGCTCCATCATCAATATCATCATGTCAGGGTGATCCATCATCATCACCGTCATCCAAATCCTGTCAAGGTCATCCATCATCATCCATTCAGGGTGAAGCATCCACATCATGTCAGTGTAATGTAATGCCGTCCTCCTCATCTCACGGATTTCCCTCATCAAGTCATGGAGACTCCTCATCATGGCTCCATCACCATCATCATGGCTTCTCCTGGCTTGGTCTGTAAACGCTGACAGATTGAACTTGAAGTGAACTGGAATGTCCTCAGTGTCGATGTGTTTAAAGAGTTGCCTTCCATCTGCATGTGTCAACAGGTTCACCATCTTCCATTTCTTCTCCAATCTCTTCATTTCTTTACAATCTTCAGAGTCTACATCCCTAAACGCAGCCGCGTCCCACACAAAGCACAGAGCATTGAACTTGATCTGGTCCAAATCCAGAATACTACCCTTCTCGTGTCTATCATAGATAATGGTGAGAGAGAAGGGGATCTGAAATCCATCCTGGTAATTGATTTCATATATCATTGTAGATTCCTTGTTAACTTGGGGTAGCTTGAAACGGAACCCATTCTCCCACTGAACTCCCAGGATGTAGTTGATCATCAGTGTCACTACCTGGTCTTTGTCTCCCACCAGATAGATTGTCCTCCTAGTCCTGGAACTCTGCTCTCCAAACCTGAGCCTGACTATTTTACCCACCGTCTGTATCGTCTCCATGGGGATCTCATAAACAGACGGCGAGCCAGAGAGCTTCAGTTCACTCTTTTCTTTAACATCGTCAGCCAATCGTGTGGTCTTTGAGAGGGTGGCGATGATGACTGGTGTGCTCCACTTGCTGATTCCAGCTTCACCACAGTCGTATCTGACTCTCACTGTGTACTTTGTGAGTGACTGCAGTCCGGTAATGATGCAGACATTGTCTTTGGAAGTCCTCTTCATCCACTCTGCCTCCTCTTCACTCTCTTCTGTTGGCACCTCTTTGTGTTCTACCACATAGTTCTGAATCTTGACCCCTTGTCCAATCACAGACGGCATTGGACAGCATACCATGAGCTCAGAGGAGTAGGCTTTGATTTCAGGCTTACCGGGAGGGCATGAAGGCAAGGTTCTGATGATGTTACTGACCTCGCTGTCTGGACCAAGGCCTGCTGAACACACGGCTCTGTATTTGAACTTGTACTCTGTACTGGGAAGCAGTCCAGACACTGTGTAGGCTGCATCAGATTCAGATGTCTTCTCGCTGCTCCATCCATCTTTCTCATCAATACAGTATTCAATCAGGTAGTGGATGACGTCATGGGCTCCCCTATCAGGAGGGAGCAACTCCAGCGTCACACTGTTGTGAGTTCTGTCACATGCTCTGGGCTTCTCAGGTTTAGATGGAGGCTCCAAATGCTCGTTTCTTTTGGATCCGTTCTCATAAAGGTAAATGCTGGCTCCTTCTTGTTCCTTGTTGGGAATGGAGGCCAAGAGGAAACGTGTTTGTGTGTCTTCTTTGTTAGCTTCTGCAAAATCTTTGAAAAGTCCAGCTTGCTTGTCTATGTCATCAAATATGTTATCAGAGTGGTACCATCTTGTCAGATCCGGTTTAACTGGAACTAAGGCTTGTGTGTTCTCAGAGCTTTGGGAATTCAAAGCTGACAGGATAGGGTCCTCGCACCCCAGAGAGGTGAAAGTGAAACATACAACACGCTTCACCTTTGGGTTCAAGACCTCTTTGTCAAGTTCCTTCTTCGATGTGACTATCTTGGTGGAACACGTCTGACTGTAGTCCTCCGTAATCATCCTTAGGAACCGATCAACCACATTGATCTCTCTCTCAATGCGATCCATACATTCACTGAGGATGTTGCTGTTGAAACGGAACTCTCGCTGCTTTTTCAAGAAGTCGGACAACACCCTCTCTTCCTTTTCTCCCCCTCTAATAGACGGAAGGAGGTCCGCCAAAGTAGTCTTCAAATGTTCTGTGAAACACAGTTTTTTGAAAGTTTTCACTTTGGCATCAATTTCCTTGAAGTATTTTACAGGCTTGCTTCTCATTGCATCGTTGCATCTCATCTCCAGCTCACTGAGGTCTTCCAGCGCAGTCTGCCATTGGTCAACTAAGCTTCCACTGATCTGACGAACCATCTGGGCGGCAGTGGGGTCCAAGGCTTTTAACGGAAGTAGATTCACTTGCACAGGAACCCCCTCACCTACCTTCTGAGGCAAGGTTTTGTAGGTGTCCACGGCATCTTGAAAAGATACAGGATTGTTTTCCAGGAGAACGTCCCCATGGAATCTACAAGAGAACTTCTCGGTTTCAGTTTTAGAAGAGTTCTTCATGTCTAAAGCACTCTCACCCCCAATAGAAACGTAGGGAACACTATTAAGCTTCACTTTAAAGTTTCCCTCAATGTCTTTACGGTCCTCGTCACTTGAGACCTCACGATCAAACACAAAGAAAGCATTTGCTCCATAAAGTATACCTGTGACCACATGTGTAGCCTTGCCTTGGCTAAACATCTCCTTGTACTTTATGTGTTCCTGCCCAAGGTGGTTCATGGACAGTTGAGTGTTTTTCTTAGTGGTGGTGTAACAAAGTGTGACTCTCGCCTGATTCTGAGACTCTTTAACATCTTTCAAATACTGAGCTGATCCCTCCACCTTAACCAGCCCTGCCAAACAGCTTGCTTTGAGAGAGCCGTTCACATTTAACACAGAGTATTTGTCAGCTGTAGAGTCAGATGTGATGACTTTGAAGTCGGTGAAAGGCTCGTCTGTTGTAATGATGTCCCTTCTGAGTGCTTCCTCGTCCCACAGAGTCAGCCCTGTAATCAGAGGAGACAAACCAAACACTAACAGTTACTTTATTGTGTTTGGGTATGACTGACTGACTGACTGACTGACTGACTGACTGACTGACTGACTGACTGACTGACTGAGTAGTGAGCAAGCGTGCTACCTGGAATGAGGTGATCATTGCGACAGTCATACAGCATTCCCAGGGAGAAGGGCCGTCCCAGTGCTGCGAGAGTCAAGGTTCCGTTTGAGCAAAGATCCATAGTAGGAAGTCACTGGTGGTCAGAACAAAACAAACAGAATAACATGATGCATCACTGCTTGAGTTCAGTCCACTGGTGGTCAGAACAAAACAAACAGAATAACATGATGCATCACTGCTTGAGTTCAGTCCACTGGTGGTCAGAATACAACAAACAGAATAACATGATGCATCACTGCTTGAGTTCAGTCCACTGGTGGTCAGAATACAACAAACAGAATAACATGATGCCTCACTGCTTGAGTTCAGTCCACTGGTGGTCAGAATACAACAAACAGAATAACATGATGCCTCACTGCTTGAGTTCAGTCCACTGGTGGTCAGAACAAAACAAACAGAATAACATGATGCATCACTGCTTGAGTTCAGTCACCTCTTGAAAATATTGATAAAAAATGAAAATAAAAAACAGTTGTCTATTGGCCACAATGTATCATCACATTAAAACCTCTTAGGGCTATGCCCCTTTTTTCTCACTTTCCGCCAGAATGACGTGCCCAAACTAAACTGCCTGTTGCTCAGGCCCTGAAGCCAGGATATGCATATAATTGGTACCATTGGAAAGAAAACACTTTGAAGTTTGTAGAAATGTTAAAATAATGTAGGATAATATAAAACAATAGACATGGTAGGAGAAAATCCAAAGGAAAAAAAACAACCGAATCAAATTTTTAGAGAACATCCTCTTAGAATGGCATGTATAAGGTTATATTGAAGCTCCCTGAATGCAATTCCTATGGCTTCCACAGGGTGTCAGCAGTCTATGTTCAAGGTTTCTGACTTGTAACTTCAAAAAACAAATAAGAGATATTAGGTTTAGTACAGGGACAATCTTGGGAATTCGTGTTTGAGCGCGCCATGAAGACAGGACGCACCTGCTAAAATCGGTTTCCTATTGAACATACTTCTTTCCGTAAAAACTATTATACACTGCTCAAAAAAATAAAGGGAACACTTAAACAACACAATGTAACTCCAAGTCAATCACACTTCTGTGAAATCAAACTGTCCACTTAGGAAGCAACACTGATTGACAATAAATTTCACATGCTGTTGTGCAAATGGAATAGACAACAGGTGGAAATTATAGGCAATTAGCAAGACACCCCCAATAAATGAGTGGTTCTGCAGGTGGGGACAACAGACCACTTCTCAGTTCCTATGCTTCCTGGCTGATGTTTTGGTCACTTTTGAATGCTGGCGGTGCTTTCACTCTAGTGGTAGCATGAGACGGAGTCTACAACCCACACAAGTGGCTCAGGTAGTGCAGCTCATCCAGGATGGCACATCAATGCGAGCTGTGGCAAGAAGGTTTGCTGTGTCTGTCAGCGTAGTGTCCAGAGCATGGAGGCGCTACCAGGAGACAGGCCAGTACATCAGGAGACGTGGAGGAGGCCGTAGGAGGGCAACAACCCAGCAGCAGGACCGCTACCTCCGCCTTTGTGCAAGGAGGAGCAGGAGAAGCACTGCCAGAGCCCTACAAAATGACCTCCAGCAGGCCACAAATGTGCATGTGTCTGCTCAAACAGTCAGAAACAGACTCCATGAGGGTGGTATGAGGGCCCGACGTCCACAGGTGGGGGTTGTGCTTACAGCCCAACACCGTGCAGGACGTTTGGCATTTGCCAGAGAACACCAAGATTGGCAAATTCGCCACTGGCGCCCTGTGCTCTTCACAGATGAAAGCAGGTTCACACTGAGCACGTGACAGACGTGACAGAGTCTGGAGACGCCGTGGAGAACGTTCTGCTGCCTGCAACATCCTCCAGCATGACCGGTTTGGCGGTGGGTCAGTCATGGTGTGGGGTGGCATTTCTTTGGGGGGCCGCACAGCCCTCCATGTGCTCGCCAGAGGTAGCCTGACTGCCATTAGGTACCGAGATGAGATCCTCAGACCCCTTGTGAGACCATATGCTGGTGCGGTTGGCCCTGGGTTCCTCCTAATGCAAGACAATGCTAGACCTCATGTGGCTGGAGTGTGTCAGCAGTTCCTGCAAGAGGAAGGCATTGATGCTATGGACTGGCCCGCCCGTTCCCCAGACCTGAATCCAATTGAGCACATCTGGGACATCATGTCTTGCTCCATCCACCAACGCCACGTTGCACCACAGACTGTCCAGGAGTTGGCGGATGCTTTAGTTCAGGTCTGGGAGGAGATCCCTCAGGAGACCATCCGCCACCTCATCAGGAGCATGCCCAGGCATTGTAGGGAGGTCATACAGGCACGTGGAGGCCACACACACTACTGAGCCTCATTTTGACTTGTTTTAAGGACATTACATCAAAGTTGGATCAGCCTGTAGGGTGGTTTTCCATTTTAATTTTGAGTGTGACTCCAAATCCAGACCTCCATGGGTTGATAAATTGGATTTCCATAGATTATTTTTGTGTGATTTTGTTGTCAGCACATTCAACTATGTAAAGAAAAAAGTATTTAATACGATTCTTTCTTTCATTCAGATCTAGGATGTGTTGTTTAAGTGTTCCCTTTATTTTTTTGAGCAGTATAGTTTGATTACATTTTAGGGTATCTGAGGAGTAAATAGAAACGTATTTTGACTTGTTGAAACAAAGTTTAGGGGTAGATTTTTGGATTCCATTCTCACCATGTTGAATGAGTGGATTAGTCAAATCGATGGCGCCAACTAAACAGACTTTTTGGGATATAAAGACGGATTTTATCTAACAAAACGACACTACATGTTGTAGCTGGGACCCTTTGGATGACAAATCAGAGGAAGATTTTCAAAAAGTACGTGAATATTTAAACGCTATTTGTGAATTTATGAAACCTGTGCCGGTGGAAAAATATTTTGATGTGGGGCGCCGTCCTCAAACAATCGCATGGCATGTTTTCACTGTAATAGCTACTGTAAATCGGACAGCGCAGTTAGATTAACAAGAATTTAAACTTTCAACCCGATATAAGACACTTATATGTACCTAAATGTTTAATATCCATAATTTTTATGATTATTTATTTGAATTGCGCACCCTCCAGTTTAACTGGAAGTTGTCCCGCTAGCGGGACGCCTAAGATAAGTGTCAAGGTCCAACCCTCCCACCACGCCCTCACCAGCACCACAAGCCATGCAGTCAGCGTGGAACGCGCCCATTGAAAATGAACACAGGCTGACTTCATTACCCTCATTAACTAAACCTAAGCACAGAAATGGTTGACTGGGCCACACTGCTGAACCTCCAGGTGCCCAACCTTCTAGGAAATATAGTCAACATACTTCCTTCAAGACTGTTGTAAAAGCATTCCAGGTGAAGCTGGTTGAGAGAATGCCAAAGAGTGTGCAAAGCTGTCATCACGGCAAAGGGTGGCTACTTTGAAGAACTCTTTTTTTTGGTTACTACATGATTCCATATGTGTTATTTCATAGTTTTGATGTCTGTACTATTATTCTGCAATGTAGAAAATAGTAAAAATAAAGAAAAACCCTTGTTCTAAAACTTTTAACTGGTAGTTTTTCTTAAGTACTTTATATCACTTGGTCCCCCAACCCCCTCCTCACTCCGCCTCCTCCCCAATGATAATGCTGCTACTCCCCCTATGGTCATTCCCCCCCACCTCCCCAATAATAATGCTGCTACTCCCCCTATGGTCATTCCCCCCACCTCCCCAATGATAATGCTGCTACTCCCCCTATGGTCATTCCCCCCACCTCCCCAATGATAATGCTGCTACTCCCCCTATGGTCATTCCCCCCACCTCCCCAATGATAATGCTGCTACTCCCCCTATGGTCATTCCCCCCCACCTCCTCAATGATAATGCTGCTACTCCCCCTATGGTCATTCCCCCCACCTCCTCAATGATAATGCTGCTACTCCCCCTATGGTCATTCCCCCCACCTCCCCAATGATAATGCTGCTACTCCCCCTATGGTCATTCCCCCCCACCTCCTCAATTATAATGCTGCTACTCCCCCTATGGTCATTCCCCCCACCTCCCCAATGATAATGCTGCTACTCCCCCTATGGTCATTCCCACCCACCTCCTCAATGATAATGCTGCTACTCCCCCTATGGTCATTCCCCCCACCTCCTCAATGATAATGCTGCTACTCCCCCTATGGTCATTCCCCCCCACCTCCTCAATGATAATGCTGCTACTCCCCCTATGGTCATTCCCCCCACCTCCTCAATGATAATGCTGCTACTCCCCCTATGGTCATTCCCCCCACCTCCCCAATGATAATGCTGCTACTCCCCCTATGGTCATTCCCCCACCTCCTCAATGATAATGCTGCTACTCCCCCTATGGTCATTCCCCCCACCTCCTCAATGATAATGCTGCTACTCCCCCTATGGTCATTCCCCCCACCTCCCCAATGATAATGCTGCTACTCCCCCTATGGTCATTCCCCCCCACCTCCCCAATGATAATGCTGCTACTCCCCCTATGGTCATTCCCCCCACCTCCTCAATGATAATGCTGCTACTCCCCCTATGGTCATTCCCCCACCTCCCCAATGATAATGCTGCTACTCCCCCTATGGTCATTCCCCCCACCTCCTCAATGATAATGCTGCTACTCCCCCTATGGTCATTCCCCCCACCTCCCCAATGATAATGCTGCTACTCCCCCTATGGTCATTCCCACCCACCTCCCCAATGATAATGCTGCTACTCCCCCTATGGTCATTCCCCCCACCTCCTCAATGATAATGCTGCTACTCCCCCTATGGTCATTCCCCCCACCTCCTCAATGATAATGCTGCTACTCCCCCTATGGTCATTCCCCCCACCTCCTCAATGATAATGCTGCTACTCCCCCTATGGTCATTCCCACCCACCTCCTCAATGATAATGCTGCTACTCCCCCTATGGTCATTCCCCCCCACCTCCCCAATGATAATGCTGCTACTCCCCCTATGGTCATTCCCCCCACCTCCTCAATGATAATGCTGCTACTCCCCCTATGGTCATTCCCCCCACCTCCCCAATGATAATGCTGCTACTCCCCCTATGGTCATTCCCCCCACCTCCTCGATGTATGATGGATATAGTGTATTTATCCATCACTACTACAGTTGTTATGATGTATATAGTGTATTTATCCATCACTACTACAGTTGTTATGATGTATATAGTACCACAGTTGTTATGATGTATGTAGTGTATTTATTCATCACTACTACAGTTATGATGTATATAGTGTATTTATCCATCACTACTACAGTTGTTATGATGGATATAGTGTATTTATTCATCACTACTACAGTTATGATGTATATAGTGTATTTATTCATCACTATTACAGTTGTTATGATGTATTTAGTGTATTTATCCATCACTACTATAGTTGTTATGATGTATATAGTACCACAGTTGTTATGATGTATATAGTACTACAGTTGTTATGATGTATGTAGTGTATTTATTCATCACTACTACAGTTGTTATGATGTATGTAGTGTATTTATTCAGCACTACTACAGTTGTTATGATGTATATAGTGTATTTATTCATCACTATTACAGTTGTTATGATGTATATAGTACTACAGTTGTTATGATGTATATAGTACCACAGTTGTTATGATGTATATAGTGTATTTATTCATCACTATTACATTTGTTATGATGTATATAGTACTACAGTTGTTATGATGTATAGAGTGTATTTATCCATCACTACTACAGTTATGATGTATGTAGTGTATTTATCATGACTACTACAGTTGTTATGATGTATATCAGTGTATGTTATTCATCACTACTACAGTTGTTATGATGTATATAGTACTACAGTTGTTATGATGTATATAGTGTATTTATTCATCACCACTACAGTTGTTATGTATGTATTGTATTTATCCATCACTACTACAGTTGTTATGATGTATATAGTGTAGTTATTCATCACCACTACAGTTGTTATGATGTATATAGTGTTACAGTTGTTATGATGTATATAGTGTATTTATCCATCACTACTACAGTTGTTATGATGTATATAGTGTATTTATTCATTACTACTACAGTTGTTATGATGTATATAGTGTATTTATCCATCACTACTACAGTTGTTATGATGTATATAGTGTATTTATCCATCACTACTACAGTTGTTATGATGTATATAGTGTATTTATTCATCACTACTACAGTTGTTATGATGTATATAGTGTTACAGTTGTTATGATGTATGTAGTGTATTTATTCATCACTACTACAGTTATGATGTATATAGTGTATTTATCCATCACTACTACAGTTGTTATGATGGATATAGTGTATTTATTCATCACTACTACAGTTATGATGTATATAGTGTATTTATTCATCACTATTACAGTTGTTATGATGTATTTAGTGTATTTATCCATCACTACTACAGTTGTTATGATGTATATAGTACCACAGTTGTTATGATGTATATAGTACTACAGTTGTTATGATGTATGTAGTGTATTTATTCATCACTACTACAGTTGTTATGATGTTTATAGTGTATTTATCCATCACTACTACAGTTGTTATGATGTATATAGTGTATTTATTCATCACTACTACAGTTGTTATGATGTATATAGTGTATTTATCCATCACTACTACAGTTGTTATGATGTATATAGTGTATTTATCCATCACTACTACAGTTATGATGTATATAGTGTATTTATCCATCACTACTACAGTTGTTATGATGTATATAGTGTATTTATCCATCACTACTACAGTTGTTATGATGTATATAGTGTATTTATCCATCACTACTATAGTTGTTATGATGTATATAGTCTATTTCAATAGTGTTTTTTTATTACCATTTTCATTGTTTTATTTCCCTTAGTCCTGCATTTTGGAGCTCGGAGCCTAAGATTTTCACTGTACCCTGCAATTACACCTGCAACCCTGCACATGTGACCTCATTCCTGAACATGTGACCTCAATCATGTGACTTCAATCATGTGACCTCAACCCTGAACATATGACTTTAACCCTGAACATGTGACTTCAACCCGTTACATGGGACTTCAAACCTGAACATGTGACCTCAATCATGTGACATCAACCCTGAACATGTGATCTCATCCTGAACATGTGACATCAACCCTGTAAAAGTGATTATTAAACACTCTGAATCTATCAAAATATATAGAATCATACATTTCCTGCTTGGACATATTAGATGTAACATGTATGTATTGCGATTCGATACTGTGATTTTATTGCGATTTAATGTTCCAAAACATATTTCTCACTGCTGCAGAGGGACAAGAGAGAACCTTGAGAAAACAAGTTTTGGTCTGTAATAAAAATAAAAGTGCTGAAAACATGTTGCCATGGAGAACAAGCTAGGTACAGCCGATTAGCGCTAACAGGTTGCCATGGAGAACAAGCTAGGTACAGCCGATTAGCGCTAACATGGAGAACAAGCTAGGTACAGCCGACTAGCGCTAACAGGTTGCCATGGAGAACAAGCTAGATACAGCCGACTAGCGCTAACATGGAGAACAAGCTAGGTACAGCCACCTAGCGCTAACATGGAGAACAAGCTAGGTACAGCCGACTAGCGCTAACAGGTTGCCATGGAGAACAAGCTAGGTACAGCTGACTAGCGCTAACAGGTTGCCATGGAGAACAAGCTAGGTACAGCCGACTAGCGCTAACATGGAGAACAAGCTAGGTACAGCCGACTAGCGCTAACATGGAGAACAAGCTAGGTACAGCCGACTAGCGCTAACATGGAGAACAAGCTAGGTACAGCCGACTAGCGCTAACATGGAGAACAAGCTAGGTACAGCCGACTAGCGCTAACATGGAGAACAAGCTAGGTACAGCTGACTAGCGCTAACATGGAGAACAAGCTAGGTACAGCCGACTAGCGCTAACATGGAGAACAAGCTAGGTACAGCCGACTAGCGCTAACATGGAGAACAAGCTAGGTCAGCGATAGCGCTAAATGCAGAACATGACGATAGGTAAAGAAAACTAGTAGGTGAACATGTAAAAACTAGTAAGTGATTACATAATATCATTAAAGATAATATTGTGATATGTAACCATGTATATAATATCGTTAAAGATAATATTGTGATATGTAACCACGTATATAATATCGTTAAAGATAATATTGTGATATGTAACCATGTATATAATATCGTTAAAGATAATATTGTGATATGTAACCACGTATATAATATCTTAAAGATAATAGGTATGTAACCATGTATAAATATTAAAGATAATATTGTGATATGTAACCATGTATATAATATCATTAAAGATAATATTGGATATGTAACCATGTATATAATTAAAGATAATATTGTGATATGTAACCATGTATATAATATCGTTAAAGATAATATTGTGATATGTAACCACGTATATAATATCGTTAAAGATAATATTGTGATATGTAACCACGTATATAATATCGTTAAAGATAATATTGTGATATGTAACCACGTATATAATATCGTTAAAGATAATATTGTGATATGTAACCACGTATATAATATCGTTAAAGATAATATTGTGATATGTAACTGTATCCATCCCCAACCCTGCACAAAATAATACAAGTATTTTCTGTTTTCATTCTTCTTTCAGGCAGCCGAGGGCGCGGAGTCGGCATAGGATGCCCACTGGGTAAAGAGGCTTCTGAAGGGCGCAGTGGAGCCCTCGATCACTCGACAACTAGCGTTTTGAGATCGACTCGATTGACTCGTGAACGAGCGTATCGAGTGATCGAGTGATCAGTGTTCTGTTTGAGATTCAGCCGATATTTAAAATACAAACTTAGCACCTTTTCTTGTCCTCATTTTGACTACAGAATGGTTAGAAAACCCCCTGTTTCCACATGTAGACACTGGTATGGTCCTGGACATAACGAATATGAGGTTAGAAAGGATCCATTTGAACCCCCTGTTTCCACATGTAGACACTGGTATGGTCCTGGAGATAACGAATATGAGGTTAGAAAGGATCCATTTGAACTTACCTCTTCTCCAGATTTGCCTCCGTTCTGCAGTCAGAAGAATAGAGAAGAAGAGAGAGAGAGGAGAGGAGGGTTCAGGTCTTATAGTGGAACAGCCCAGTAGTCTCCTCCCATCTAACCACTGAGAGAGAGAGAGAGAGAGAGAGAGAGAGAGAGAGAGGGGGAGAGAGAGGGGGAGAGAGAGAGAGAGAGAGAGAGAGAGAGAGAGAGAGAGAGAGAGAGGGAGAGAGAGAGAGAGAGAGAGAGAGAGAGAGAGAGAGAGGGGGGGGAAGAGAGAGAGAGAAGAGAGGGGGAGAGGGGGAGAGAGAGAGAGAGAGAGAGAGAGAGAGAGAGAGAGAGAGAGAGAGAGAGCAGAGAGAGAGAAAGAGAGAGAGAGAGGGGAGAGAGAGAGAGAGAGAGAGAGAGAGAGAGAGAGAGAGAGAGAGAGGTGGGTTCAGGTCTTATAGTGGAACAGCCCAGCAGGCCAGAGAAGGAGAGAATAGAAATATGGACCTTGTAGCTGTGGTAAGGGTATGAAATCAGCTGAAGGAAAGGCAGGTTGATAATGTGATCAGAGTGTAAACTTTATTTACAGGTCTTGGTGATCCAAAGGTGAAACTGACGTATATTACAAACTATACAAGTAGAGATCCTAAATATATAGGATTGGAAATAACCCAGAAGGCTGTTCTATCTGAACACCCTCCTCCCTCTGGAGCTCAACAGGTAATAACCCAGAAGGCTGTTCTATCTGAACACCCCTCCCTCTGGAGCTCAACAGGTAATAACCCAGAAGGCTGTTCTATCTGAACACCCCTCCCTCTGGAGCTCAACAGGTAATAACCCAGAAGGCTGTTCTATCTGAACACCCCTCCTCCCTCTGGAGCTCAACAGGTAATAACCCAGAAGGCTGTTCTATCTGAACACCCCTCCCTCTGGAGCTCAACAGGTAATAACCCAGAAGGCTGTTCTATCTGAACACCCCTCCTCCCTCTGGAGCTCAACAGGTAATAACCCAGAAGGCTGTTCTATCTGAACACCCCTCCCTCTGGAGCTCAACAGGTAATAACCCAGAAGGCTGTTCTATCTGAACACCCCTCCCTCTGGAGCTCAACAGGTAATAACCCAGAAGGCTGTTCTATCTGAACACTCCTCCCTCTGGAGCTCAACAGGTAATAACCCAGAAGGCTGTTCTATCTGAACACCCCTCCCTCTGGAGCTCAACAGGTAATAACCCAGAAGGCTGTTCTATCTGAACACCCCTCCCTCTGGAGCTCAACAGGTAATAACCCAGAAGGCTGTTCTATCTGAACACCCTCCTCCCTTGATAAACCCTAATGGAATCTGTCTTACAGGCGCTCTATCAGATTGGCTGACATAATAAGCACTTGGCCCCCAGAACTATTAAATTACCCAATTGGCAATTATAACCACTTAACTGGTTCTACATTGTAAAAGTCCATTTCCACATCCATTGGTACATTCATCTTAATCACACTTAATGATATATCAACACCGTGCAGATGTAACCGATGTGAAATGGTTAGCTAGTTAGCGGTGGTGTAACCGATGTGAAATGGCTAGCTAGTTAGCGGTGGTGTAACCGATGTGAAATGGCTAGCTAGTTAGCGGTGGTGTAACCGATGTTAAATGGCTAGCTAGTTAGCGGTGGTGTAACCGATGTGAAATGGCTAGCTAGTTAGCGGTGGTGTAACCGATGTGAAATGGCTAGCTAGTTAGCGGTGGTGTAACCGATGTGAAATGGCTAGCTAGTTAGCGGTGGTGTAACCGATGTTAAAATGGCTAGCTAGTTAGCGGTGGTGCGCAGCTAATAGCGTTGTAATGGCTGTCGTAGTGAATGGACCAAGGCGCAGCGGGTACGTGAATGCTCATGTTTATTTACAGAAACAAAACAACGAACAGAAGACAAACAGTCAACACACAGCTATGCAAAAAAACAACCTCCCACAATACCCATGACAAACACACTCCTAATTATAGGACCTTCAACCAGAGGCAACGATAAACAGCTGCCTCCAATTGAAAGCCCCAACACCAATTACCTAAACATAGAAATAGAAAACGACTAGACGGAACATAGAAATACACTAACATAGAACAATGACCAAAAACCCCCGGAATACATAAGTCAAACACCCCTCTACATACACACACACACACCCTGTCACGTCCTGACCAAACTACAATAACAAATAACCCCTTTTTACTGGTCAGGACGTGACAAGCGTTTCAATCGGGAGACGTCACTCGCTCTGAGACCTTGAAGTAGTTGTTCCCCCTTTGCTGCGGCTACTGTCTCTGGCTGCAGTGTAGCCTAATCCACACAGACTCTCTGCCACAAAATGAGAGTGACGAAACATTACAGAACCTGGCCAGATCATTTCTATTCTTCAGTCTCAAGTTATCTTTTTTTTATTTTCTATCAAGTTGAATCTCAAGTCATCAAATTTCTGACCAAGTCAAGTCATGTGACTCGGGGTCCACATGGTGGTGGCTGCATCATGTTATGAGTATGCTTGCCATCGGCAAGGACTGTGGAGGTTTTTTTCAGGATAAAAATACATGGAATAGAGCGAAGCACAGGCAAAATCATAAAGGAAAACCTGGTTTAGTCTGCTTTCCAACAGACTCTAGGAGATAAATTCACCTTTCAGCAGGACAATAACCTACAACACAAAGCCAAATCTACGCTGGAGTTGCTCACCAAGACAACATTGAATATTCATAAGTGGCCTTGTTACAGTTTTGAATTAAATCGTCTTGAAAATCTTTGGCAAGACTTGAATTCAGGTGTGCAAAGCTCTTAGAGACTTACCCAAGAAGACTCCCAGCTGTAATGACTCTTAGAGACTTACCCAAGAAGACTCCCAGCTGTAATGACTCTTAGAGACTTACCCAGGAAGACTCCCAGCTGTAATGACTCTCAGAGACTTACCCAGGAAGACTCCCAGCTGTAATGACTCTTAGAGACTTACCCAAGAAGACTCCCAGCTGTAATGACTCTTAGAGACCTACCCAAGAAGACTCCCAGCTGTAATGACTCTCAGAGACTTACCCAGGAAGACTCCCAGCTGTAATGACTCTTAGAGACTTACCCAAGAAGACTCCCAGCTGTAATGACTCTTAGAGACTTACCCAAGAAGACTCCCAGCTGTAATGACTCTTAGAGACCTACCCAAGAAGACTCCGAGCTGTGATGACTCTTAGAGACCTACCCAAGAAGACTCCTAGCTGTAATGACTCTTAGAGACTTACCCAGGAAGACTCCCAGCTGTAATGACTCTTAGAGACTTACCCAGAAAGACTCCCAGCTGTAATGACTCTCAGAGACTTACCCAGGAAGACTCCCAGCTGTAATGACTCTTAGAGACTCACCCAGAAAGACTCCCAGCTGTAATGACTCTCAGAGACTTACCCAGGAAGACTCCCAGCTGTAATGACTCTTAGAGACTTACCCTAAAAGACTGACAGCTGTAATGACTCTTAGAGACTTACCCAAGAAGACTCCCAGCTGTAATGACTCTTAGAGACTTACCCTAAAAGACTGACAGCTGTAATCGCTGCTAAAGGGGGTGAATACTTATCTAATCAAGATATACAGTGCATTCAAAAAGGTTTCAGACCTCTTCCCTTTGCTACATTTTTTTTAACGTTACAGCCTTATTCTAAAATGGATTAAATTATCAATCTACACACAATACCCCATAATGACAAAGCAAAAAACAGGTTTTTAAAAAACAGAAATTACTTATTTACATAAGTATTCAGACTCTTTGCTATGAGACTTGAAATTGAGCTCAGGTGCATCCTGTTTCCATTGATCATCCTTGAGATGTTTCTACAACTTGATTGGAGTCCACCTGTGGTAAATTCAATTGATTGCACATGATTTGGAAAGGCACACACCTGTCTATATAAGGTCCCACAATTGACAGTGCATGTCAGAGCAAAAACCAAGCCATGAGGTTGATGGAATTGTCCGTAGAGCTCAGAGACAGGATTGTGTCGAGGCCCAGATCTGGGGAAGGGTACCAAAACATTTCTGCAGCATTGAAGGTCCCCAAGAACACAGTCGCCTCCATCATTCTTAAATTGAAGAAGTTTGGAACCACCAAGACTCTTCCTAGAGCTGGCCACCCGGCCAAACTGAGCAATCGGGGGAGAATGGCCTTGGTCAGGGAGGTGACCAAGAACCCGATGGTCACTCTGACAGAGCTCCAGAGTTCCTCTGTGGAGATGGGAGAACCTTCCAGAAGGACAATTATCTCTGTAGCATTCCACCAATCAGGCCTTTATGGTAGAGTGGCCAGACGGAAGCCACTCCTCAGTAGAAGGCACATGACAGCCCGCTTGGAGTTTGCCAAAATGCACCTAAAATGTTTTGACAAGATTCTCTGGTCTGATGAAACCAAGATTGAACTATTTGGCCTGAATGCAAAGCATCACGTCTGGAGGAAACCTGGCACCATTCTTACGGTGAAGCATGGTGGTGGCAGCATCATGCTGTGGGGATGTTTTTCAGTGACAGGGAGACTAGTCAGGATGGAGGGAAAATGAACAGAGAAAAGTACAGAGAGATCCTTGATGAAAACCTGCTCCAGAGCGCTCAGGACTTCAGACTGGGGTGAAGGTTCACCTTCCAACAGGACAACGACCCTAAGCACACAGCCAAGACAACGCAGGAGTGGCTTCGGGACAAGTCTCTGAATGTCCTTGAGTGGCCTAGCCAGACCCCGGACTTGAACCCGATCGAACATCTCTGGAGAGACCTGAAAATAGCTGTGCAGCGACGCTCCCCATCCAACCTGACAGAGCCTGAGAGGATCTGCAGAGAAGAATGGTAGAAACTCCCCAAATACAGGTGTGCCAAGCTTGTAGCGTCATACCCAAGAAGACTCGAGGCTGTAATCGCTGCCAAAGCTGCTTCAACAAAGTACTGAGTTAAAGGGTCTGAATACTTTTGTAAATGTGATATTTCAAAAATATTGATCTGCAAAAATTTCTATAAACCTGTTTTTGCTTTGTCATTATGGGGTATTAATGAGGGGGGGGGCAAACAATTTACTCTCCAAAATCCAGTCACCTCATAGAGAGAACAGTGTTTCAACTACTGCCCAACAACAAACTGGTATGGAAACAGAGGCCAGATGGCTTTGCCCAACAACAAACTGGTATGGAAACAGAGGCCAGATGGCTTTGACCAACAACAAACTGGTATTGAAACAGAGGCCAGATAGCTTTGCCCAACAACAAACTGGTATTGAAACAGAGGCCAGATGGCTTTGCCCAACAACAAACTGGTATTGAAACAGAGGCCAGATGGTTTTGCCCAACAACAAACTGGTATTGAAATAGAGGCCAGATGGCTTTGCCCAACAACAAACTAGTATTGAAACAGAGGTCAGATGGCTTTGCCCAACAACAAACTGGTATGGAAACAGAGGCCAGATGGCTTTGCCCAACAACAAACTGGTATGGAAACAGAGGCCAGATGGCTTTACCCAGATGGCTTTGCCCAACAACAAACTGGTATGGAAACAGAGGCCAGATGGCTTTACCCAGATGGCTTTGCCCAACAACAAACTGGTATGGAAACAGAGGCCAGATGGCTTTACCCAGATGGCTTTGCCAAAAACAAACTGGTATGGAAACAGAGGCCAGATGGCTTTGCCCAACAACAAACTAGTATTGAAACAGAGGCCAGATGGCTTTGCCAACAACAAACTGGTATGGAAACAGAGGTCAGATGAAACAACATGTTGAAGCAATACAGTGTGCAGGGTGTACAGTTCCACCTCCGTTCTGTTACACTCTAACTTCTAGATGTTCAGGGAGGAAGTGAATGGACTCTTCATTAACCAACATTACTTCCCCCCAGTGAAATACATGACATGCAGATGAAAATTAAAGACTTTCTTCCAGTGTTTCTGTCTTTTCACAATAGATTTGAGTCTTATTGTAAAGTTTAGCCTAATGGTCAGTCCTGCTAATGGGTCATTATCCTATCTAGCCTAATGGTCAGTCATTCCCGCTAATGGAAATGATCCTATCCTAATGCATGCGTTTCAGACATCTCTGAGGTGTTAGGCTATCGAAAGGCATAAACTCTGTGTTGTTTTGTTTCCCAGTGCTCCACCATCATTACAACAGTATACAGCGCCTTCAGAAAGTATTCAACCCACATTGATTTACTCCACATTTTGTTTATTACAGCCTGAATTCAAAATGGATTAAATCATTTTTTTCTCCCCCCCCCCCCTCACTAAACAATACCCTATAATGACAAAGTGAAAACATAAATAGAAATGTTTTAAAATTTATTGAAAATGAAATACAGAAATATATACGATTTGCATAAGAAAATTCGCCTTGGGCGGCAGGTAGCCTAGTGGTTAGAGAGTTGGGTCAGTTTCCGAAAGGTTGCTGGATCGAATCTCCTGGCTGACAAGGTAAAAATCTGTCGTTCTGCTCCCTGAACAAGGCAGTTAACCCCACTGTTCCCTGGAAGGCTGTCATTGTAAATAAGAATTTGTTATTAACCTCTGACTTGCCTAGTTAAATAAAGGTTAAATAAATAAAAGTATTCACACACACAATGCTTTGTAGAGACACCTTTGATGGCGATTGCTGAATACATTCTGTATCAGCATTTGGGGATTTTCTCCCATTCTTCCTTGCAGATTTTAAGTTAGATGGGGAGTGGCGATGAACAGCAATCTTCAAGTCTTTCCACGGATTTTTCCAAATGGGATTCAAGTCTGGGGCTTTGGCTGGACAACTCAAGGACTTTCACATTCTTGATATGAAGCCAGTCCAGTATTGCTTTGGCTGTATGCTTAGAATGAAGTAGAATGGCGCCGGCGAGGATTCCTGACGTTTTACGGGCTCCCAACCAACTCTGCTATTTTCTTCGTTTTTTTTTAGCGTTGTTTGTAACTTATTTTTTTTAAACTTATTTTGTACATAATGTTGCCGCTACCGTCTCTTACGACCGAAAATAACTTCTGGAGATTCAGAACAGCGATTACTCACCTCGAACAAGAAGAAGCTTTTTTCCTTTAAGGAGTCCGACACGAAGGATATACTGCTCTCCCGGGAACGGGCCCAAATCCCCCGTCATTTGCGTGAAGAGAAGACGGAGAAAAAGGTGGCGGAGGTCAGGCTGCTTTCTGAGAATTCGTAGGGTAGAATTCGAGTAAACCCCCAACTGCCATCCGTTCTATTGGCCAACGTGCAATCAGAGGAAAACAAAATGGATGACCTACGATCAAGATTATCCTACCAACGGGACATTAAAAAACTGTAATATCTTATGTTTCACCGAGTCGTTGCTGAACGACGACATGAATGACATACAGCTGGGTGGGTTTAAAGCTTTTTCGGCAGGATAGAACAGCCGCCTCTGGTAAGACAAGGGGTGACGGTCTATGTATATTTGTAAACAACAGCTGGTGCAGGAAATCTAACGAAGTCTCAAGGTTTTGTATCTCATGATAAGCTGTAGACCCTATTCCCTATTCAGACTACAATATGTCTGGTCAGAGCCCTATTCCCTATATACACTACAATACCGTGCCTGAGGTAGAGTATCTCATGATAAGCTGTAGACCACACTATTTACCAAGATAGTTTTCATCTGTATTATTTCGTAGCTGTCTATTTACTCCCACAAACCGATGATGGCACTAAGACCGCACTCAACGAGCTGTATTCTGCCACAAGCAAACAGGAAAACACTCATCCAGAGGTGGCGCTCCTAGTGGCCGGAGGACTTTAATGCAGGGAAACTTAAATCCGTTTTTACCTCATTTCTACCAGCATGTTAAATATGCAACCACTTTTACTCCACACACAGAGATGCGAACAAAGCTCTCCATTGCCCTACATTTGGCAAATCTGACCATAATTCTATCCTCCTGATCCTCCAAAAACTAAAGTAGAAAGCACCAGTGACTCGGTCAATAAAAAGTGGTCAGATGAAGCAGATGCTAAACTACAGGACTGTTTTGCTAGCACAGACTGGAATATGTTCCGGGATTCATCCAATGGCATTGAGGAGTATACCACCTCAGTCACCAGCCTTCATCAATAAGTGCATCGATGACATCTTCTCCACAGTGACCGTACGTACATACCCCAACCAGAAGCCATGGATTACAGGCAATATCCGCACTGAGATAAAGTGTAGAGCTGCCGCTTTCAAGGAGCGGGACTCTAACCCAGAAGCTTATAATAAATCCCGCTATGCACTGCGATGAACCATCAAACAGGCAAAGTGTCAATACAGGACTAAGATCGAATCATACTACACCGGCTTCGACGCTCGACAGATGTGGCAGGGCTTGCAAACTACTACAGACTACAAAGGGAAGCACAGACGCAAGCTGCCCAGTGACACGAGCCTACCAGACGAGCTAAATTACTTCTATGCTCGCTTAAAGGCAGGTAACACTGAAACACGCATGAGAGCATCAGATGTTCTGGACGACTGTGTGATCACGCTCTCCGTAGCCGACACAAGGCTGCGGGGCCAGACGGAATACCAGGACGTGTGCTCCGGGAATGTGCTGACCAACTGGCAGGTGTCTTCACTGACATTTTCAACATGTCCCTGATTGAGTCTGTAATACCAACATGTTCCAAGCAGACCACCATAGTCCCTGTGGCCAAGAACACAAAGGCAACCTGCCTAAATGACTACAGACCCGTAACACTCACGTCCGTAGCCATGAAGTGCTTTGAAAGGCTGGTAATGGCTCACATCAACACCATTATCCCAGAAACCCTGGACCCTAGACCCACTCCAATTTGCATACTGCCCAAACAGATCCACAGATGATGCAATCTCTATTGCACTCCACACTGCCCTTTCCCACCTGGACAAAAGGAACACCTATGTGAGAATGCTATTCATCGACTACAGCTCAGCGTTCAACACCATAGTGCCCTCAAAGCTCATCACTAAGCTAAGGAACCTGGGACTAAACACCTCCCTATGCTCCTGGATCCTGGACTTCCTGACGGGCCGCCCCCAGGTGGTGAGAGTATGTGCAACACATCTGCCACGCTGATCCTCAACACTGGAGCTCCCCAGGGGTACGTGCTCAGTCCCCTCCTGTACTCCTTGTTCACCCACGACTGCATGGCCAGGCACGACTCCAACACCATCATTAAGTTTGCAGACGACACAACAGTGGTAGGCCTGATCACCGACAACGACGAGACAGCCTATAGGGAGGAGGTCAGAGACCTGGCCGGGTGGTGCCAGAATAACAACCTATCCCTCAATGTAACCAAGACTAAGGAGATGATTGTGGACTACAGGGAAAGGAGCACCGAGCACGCCCCCATTCTCATCGACGGGGCTGTAGAGGAGCGGGTTGAGAGCTTCAAGTTCCTTGGTGTCCACATCAACAAAAACTAGAATGGTCCAAACACACCAAGACAGTCGTGAAGAGGGCATGACAAAACCTATTCCCCCTGAGGAAACTAAAAATATTTGGCATGGGTCCTGAGATCCTCAAAAGGTTCTACAGCTGCACCATCGAGAGCATCCTGACCGGTTGCATCACTGCCTGGTACGGCAACTGCTCGGCCTCTGACAGCAAGGCACTTCAGAGGGTAGTGCGTACGGTCCGGTACATCACTGGGGAAAAGCTTCCTGCCATCCAGGACCTCTACACCAGGCGGTGTCAGAGGAAGGACCTGAAAATTGTTAAAGACCCCAGCCACCCCCAGTCATAGACTGTTCTCTCTACTACCGCATGGCAAGCGGTACCGGAGTGCCAAGTCTAGGACAAAAAGTCTTCTCAACAGTTTTTACCCCATAAGACTCCTGAACAGGTAACCTAATGGCTAACCGGGCTATCTGTATATCTGTATGGTATTATTTGCATTGTGTGCCCCCCAACCCCCCCCAAACCCCTATTTTTACGCTACTGCTACTCTCTGTTCATCATATATGCATAGTCACTTTAACCATACCTACATGTACATACTACCTCAATCAGCCTGACTAACCGGTGTCTGTATATAGCCTTGCTACTCTTATTTTCAAATGTCTTTTTACTGTTGTTTTATTTCTTTACTTACCCCCCCCCCCCCCCCCTCTGGCTCTGTGTTCAGTCCAGGGCTGTGTTTCTATGGCTGTGTGTTCAGTCCAGGGCTGTGTTTCTATGGCTGTGTGTTCAGTCCAGGGCTGTGTTTCTCTGTCTGTGTTTTCAGTCCAGGGCTGTGTTTCTCTGGCTGTATTTTCAGTCCAGGGCTGTGTTTCTCTGTCTGTGTGTTCAGTCCAGGGCTGTGTTTCTCTGGCTGTGTGTTCAGCCCAGGGCTGTGTTTCTCTGGCTGTGTGTTCAGCCCAGGGCTGTGTTTCTCTGGCTGTGTGTTCAGTCCAGGGCTGTGTTTCTCTGGCTGTGTGTTCAGCCCAGGGCTGTGTTTCTCTGGCTGTGTGTTCAGCCCAGGGCTGTGTTTCTCTGGCTGTGTGTTCAGTCCAGGGCTGTGTTTCTCTGGCTGTGTGTTCAGCCCAGGGCTGTGTTTCTCTGGCTGTGTGTTCAGTCCAGGGCTGTGTTTCTCTGGCTGTGTGTTCAGTCCAGGGCTGTGTTTCTCTGGCTGTGTGTTCAGTCCAGGGCTGTGTTTCTCTGGCTGTGTGTTCAGTTCAGGGCTGTATTTCTCTGGCTGTGTGTTCAGTCCAGGGCTGTGTTTCTCTGGCTGTGTGTTCAGCCCAGGGCTGTATTTCTCTGGCTGTGTGTTCAGTCCAGGGCTGTATTTCTCTGGCTGTGTGTTCAGTCCAGGGCGCCAACCCACAGCTCTCTGCGTCCTCCCCCAACAGGACGGGTAGCCTGTCCTCATCAGAGAGGTCTTTTGAAACCTTGAATAAGGGTTTCAAATTTGGGGAAATGACACTCTCTAATTGTTTTATATTTTTGACATTTTGTCAGGAAATGCAGCTCCATCTCAGGTTCTGCTGTGGTGCAGTGGTTGCACAGCCTTTCCTCTACAGGGAGCCAGGTTTTCCTGTGTCTACCCTTCTCAATAGCAAGGCTGTGCTCACTGAGCCTGTACTTTGTCAAGGTTTTTCGAAGGTTTTGATCAGTAACCATGGTCAAATAGTTAGCCACGGTGTACTGTCGATTTAGGGCCAGATAGCACTGCATTTTGATTTGTGCTTGTGTTTCCCAATAAGCAATGTAGTTTTGTTTTCACTGTGTTGTAATTTGGGTTCATTCTGATTGATTGGATGTTCTGGTCCTGAGGCTTCAGTGTGTTAGTAGAACAGATTAGTGAACTCAGCCCCAGGACCAGCTGGATGAGGGTCCTGAGGCTTCAGTGTGTTAGTAGAACAGGTTAGTGAACTCAGCCCCAGGACCAGCTGGATGAGGGTCCTGAGGCTTCAGTGTGTTAGTAGAACAGGTTTAGTGGAACTCAGCCCCAGGACCAGCTGGATGAGGGTCCTGAGGCTTCAGTGTGTTAGTAGAACAGGTTAGTGAACTCAGCCCCAGGACCAGCTGGATGAGGGTCCTGAGGCTTCAGTGTGTTAGTAGAACAGGTTAGTGAACTCAGCCCCAGGACCAGCTGGATGAGGGTCCTGAGGCTTCAGTGTGTTAGTAGAACAGGTTGTGAACTCAGCCCCAGGACCAGCTGGATGAGGGTCCTGAGGTTTCAGTGTGTTAGTAGAACAGGTTAGTGAACTCAGCCCCAGGACCAGCTGGATGAGGGTCCTGAGGCTTCAGTGTGTTAGTAGAACAGGTTTGTGA
>NC_138294.1:4910000-4957500 GCF_965601325.2 Salmo salar
TGACTAGGTATCCCCCCTTTCCAACTGACTAGGTATCCCCCTTTCCCTTTCCAACTGACTAGGTATCCCCCCTTTCCCTTTCCAACTGACTAGGTATCCCCCTTTCCAACTGACTAGGTATCCCCCCTTTCCAACTGACTAGGTATCCCCCTTTCCCTTTCCAACTGACTAGGTATCCCCCCTTTCCCTTTCCAACTGACTAGGTATCCCCCCTTTCCCTTTCCAACTGACTAGGTATCCCCCCTTTCCCTTTCCAACTGACTAGGTATCCCCCTTTCCAACTGACTAGGTATCCCCCCTTTCCCAACTGACTAGGTATCCCCCATTTCCCTTTCCAACTGACTAGGTATCCCCCCTTTCCCTTTCCAACTGACTAGGTATCCCCCTTTCCCTGTACAACTGACTAGGTATCCCCCTTTCCAACTGACTAGGTATCCCCCCTTTCCCTTTCCAACTGACTAGGTATCCCCCCTTTCCCTTTCCAACTGACTAGGTATCCCCCCTTTCCCTTTCCAACTGACTAGGTATCCCCCCTTTCCCTTTCCAACTGACTAGGTATCCCCCTTTCCAACTGACTAGGTATCCCCCTTTCCCTTTCCAACTGACTAGATATCCCCCCTTTCCCTTTCCAACTGACTAGGTATCCCCCCTTTCCCTTTCCAACTGACTAGGTATCCCCCTTTCCAACTGACTAGGTATCCCCCTTTCCCTTTCCAACTGACTAGGTATCCCCCTTTCCCTTTCCAACTGACTAGGTATCCCCATTTCCCTTTCCAACTGACTAGGTATCCCCCTTTCCCTTCCCAACTGACTAGGTATCCCCATTTCCCTTTCCAACTGACTAGGTATCCCCCCTTTCCCTTTCCAACTGACTAGGTATCCCCCCTTTCCCTTTCCAACTGACTAGGTATCCCCCTTTCCAACTGACTAGGTATCCCCATTTCCCTTTCCAACTGACTAGGTATCCCCCTTTCCCTTCCCAACTGACTAGGTATCCCCCCTTTCCCTTTACAACTGACTAGGTATCCCCCCTTTCCCTTTCCAACTGACTAGGTATCCCCCCTTCCCTTTCCAACTGACTAGGTATCCCCCATTTCCCTTTACAACTGACTAGGTATCCCCCCTTTCCCTTTCCAACTGACTAGTTACCCCCCTTTCCCTTTCCAACTGACTAGGTATCCCTCCTTTCCCTTTCCAACTGACTAGGTATCCCCCCTTTCCCTTTCCAACTGACTAGGTATCCCCCATTTCCCTTTCCAACTGACTAGGTATCCCCCCTTTCCAACTGACTAGGTATCCCCATTTCCCTTTCCAACTGACTAGGTATCCCCCATTTCCCTTTCCAACTGACTAGGTATCCCCCCTTTCCAACTGACTAGGTATCCCCATTTCCCTTTCCAACTGACTAGGTATCCCCCATTTCCCTTTCCAACTGACTAGGTATCCCCCCTTTCCAACTGACTAGGTATCCCCCCTTTCCCTTTCCAACTGACTAGGTATCCCCCCTTTCCCTTTCCAACTGACTAGGTATCCCCCCTTTCCCTTTCCAACTGACTAGGTATCCCCCATTTCCCTTTCCAACTGACTAGGTATCCCCCTTTCCCTTTCCAACTGACTAGGTATCCCCCATTTCCCTTTCCAAATGACTAGGTATCCCCCCTTTCCCTTTCCAACTGACTAGGTATCCCCCCTTTCCAACTGACTAGGTATCCCCCCTTTCCCTTTCCAACTGACTAGGTATCCCCCATTTCCCTTTCCAACTGACTAGGTATCCCCATTTCCCTTTCCAACTGACTAGGTATCCCCATTTCCCTTTCCAACTGAATAGGTATCCCCCATTTCCCTTTCCAACTGACTAGGTATCCCCATTTCCCTTTCCAACTGACTAGGTATCCCCATTTCCCTTTCCAACTGACTAGGTATCCCCCCTTTCCCTTTCCAACTGACTAGGTATCCCCCCCTTCCCTTTCCAACTGACTAGGTATCCCCCATTTCCCTTTCCAACTGACTAGGTATCCCCATTTCCCTTTCCAACTGACTAGGTATCCCCCCTTTCCCTTTCCAACTGACTAGGTATCCCCCATTTCCCTTTCCAACTGACTAGGTATCCCCCTTTCCCTTTCCAACTGACTAGGTATCCCCCATTTCCCTTTCCAAATGACTAGGTATCCCCCCTTTCCCTTTCCAACTGACTAGGTATCCCCCCTTTCCAACTGACTAGGTATCCCCCCTTTCCCTTTCCAACTGACTAGGTATCCCCCATTTCCCTTTCCAACTGACTAGGTATCCCCATTTCCCTTTCCAACTGACTAGGTATCCCCATTTCCCTTTCCAACTGAATAGGTATCCCCATTTCCCTTTCCAACTGACTAGGTATCCCCATTTCCCTTTCCAACTGACTAGGTATCCCCATTTCCCTTTCCAACTGACTAGGTATCCCCCCTTTCCCTTTCCAACTGACTAGGTATCCCCCCCTTCCCTTTCCAACTGACTAGGTATCCCCATTTCACTTTCCAACTGACTAGGTATCCCCATTTCCCTTTCCAACTGACTAGGTATCCCCATTTCCCTTTCCAAATGACTAGGTATCCCCATTTCCCTTCCCAACTGACTAGGTATCCCCCATTTCCCTTTCCAACTGACTAGGTATCCCCATTTCCCTTTCCAACTGACTAGGTATCCCCATTTCCCTTTCCAACTGACTAGGTATCCCCATTTCCCTTTCCAACTGACTAGGTATCCCCATTTCCCTTTCCAACTGACTAGGTATCCCCATTTCCCTTTCCAACTGACTAGGTATCCCCCCTTTCCAACTGACTAGGTATCCCCATTTCCCTTTCCAACTGACTAGGTATCCCCATTTCCCTTTCCAACTGACTAGGTATCCCCATTTCCCTTTCCAACTGACTAGGTATCCCCATTTCCCTTTCCAACTGACTAGGTATCCCCCCTTTCCCTTTCCAACTGACTAGGTATCCCCCATTTCCCTTTCCAACTGACTAGGTATCCCCATTTCCCTTTCCAACTGACTAGGTATCCCCCCTTTCCAACTGACTAGGTATCCCCCCTTTCCAACTGACTAGGTATCCCCCTTTCCCTTTCCAACTGACTAGGTATCCCCATTTCCCTTTCCAACTGACTAGGTATCCCCCCTTTCCAACTGACTAGGTATCCTCCCTTTCCCTTTCCAACTGACTAGGTATCCCCCCTTTCCCTTTCCAACTGACTAGGTATCCCCCCTTTCCCTTTCCAACTGACTAGGTATCCCCCATTTTCCTTTCCAACTGACTAGGTATCCCCCTTTCCCTTTCCAACTGACTAGGTATCCCCCCTTTCCCTTTCCAACTGACTAGGTATCCCCCCTTTCCCTTTCCAACTGACTAGGTATCCCCCCTTTCCAACTGACTAGGTATCCCCATTTCCCTTTCCAACTGACTAGGTATCCCCCCTTTCCAACTGACTAGGTATCCCCCCTTTCCCTTTCCAACTGACTAGGTATCCCCATTTCCCTTTCCAACTGACTAGGTATCCCCATTTCCCTTTCCAACTGACTAGGTATCCCCATTTCCCTTTCCAACTGACTAGGTATCCCCCTTTCCCTTTCCAACTGACTAGGTATCCCCCCTTTCCCTTTCCAACTGACTAGGTATCCCCCCTTTCCAACTGACTAGGTATCCCCCCTTTCCCTTTCCAACTGACTAGGTATCCCCCCTTTCCCTTTCCAACTGACTAGGTATCCCCCTTTCCCTTTCCAACTGACTAGGTATCCCCCCTTTCCCTTTCCAACTGACTAGGTATCCCCCCTTTCCCTTTCCAACTGACTAGGTATCCCCCCTTTCCCTTTCCAACTGACTAGGTATCCCCCCTTTCCAACTGACTAGGTATCCCCCTTTCCCTTTCCAACTGACTAGGTATCCCCCCTTTCCCTTTCCAACTGACTAGGTATCCCCCCTTTCCCTTTCCAACTGACTAGGTATCCCCCCTTTCCCTTTCCAACTGACTAGGTATCCCCCCTTTCCAACTGACTAGGTATCCCCCTTTCCCTTTCCAACTGACTAGGTATCCCCCTTTCCCTGTACAACTGACTAGGTATCCCCCTTTCCAACTGACTAGGTATCCCCCCTTTCCCTTTCCAACTGACTAGGTATCCCCCCTTTCCCTTTCCAACTGACTAGGTATCCCCCTTTCCAACTGACTAGGTATCCCCCCTTTCCCTTTCCAACTGACTAGGTATCCCCCCCTTCCCTTTCCAACTGACTAGGTATCCCCCATTTCCCTTTACAACTGACTAGGTATCCCCATTTCCCTTTCCAACTGACTAGGTATCCCCCTTTCCCTTCCCAACTGACTAGGTATCCCCCCTTTCCCTTTACAACTGACTAGGTATCCCCCCTTTCCCTTTCCAACTGACTAGGTATCCCCCCTTTCCCTTTCCAACTGACTAGGTATCCCCCATTTCCCTTTACAACTGACTAGGTATCCCCCCTTTCCCTTTCCAACTGACTAGTTACCCCCCTTTCCCTTTCCAACTGACTAGGTATCCCTCCTTTCCCTTTCCAACTGACTAGGTATCCCCCCTTTCCCTTTCCAACTGACTAGGTATCCCCCATTTCCCTTTCCAACTGACTAGGTATCCCCCCTTTCCAACTGACTAGGTATCCCCATTTCCCTTTCCAACTGACTAGGTATCCCCCATTTCCCTTTCCAACTGACTAGGTATCCCCCCTTTCCAACTGACTAGGTATCCCCCCTTTCCCTTTCCAACTGACTAGGTATCCCCCCTTTCCCTTTCCAACTGACTAGGTATCCCCCCTTTCCCTTTCCAACTGACTAGGTATCCCCCATTTCCCTTTCCAACTGACTAGGTATCCCCCATTTCCCTTTCCAACTGACTAGGTATCCCCATTTCCCTTTCCAACTGACTAGGTATCCCCATTTCCCTTTCCAACTGACTAGGTATCCCCATTTCCCTTTCCAACTGACTAGGTATCCCCCCTTTCCCTTTCCAACTGACTAGGTATCCCCATTTCCCTTTCCAACTGACTAGGTATCCCCATTTCCCTTTCCAACTGACTAGGTATCCCCATTTCCCTTTCCAACTGACTAGGTATCCCCCCTTTCCCTTTCCAACTGACTAGGTATCCCCCCTTTCCCTTTCCAACTGACTAGGTATCCCCCCTTTCCAACTGACTAGGTATCCCCATTTCCCTTTCCAACTGACTAGGTATCCCCCCTTTCCAACTGACTAGGTATCCCCATTTCCCTTTCCAACTGACTAGGTATCCCCCATTTCCCTTTCCAACTGACTAGGTATCCCCATTTCCCTTTCCCAATAACTGGAAGCATGTAACTGTATTTCCTAGAAGGTTGTTGTCTTGGGCACCTGGAGGTTCAGCAGTGTGACCCAATCAGCAATTTCCCTGTATGTATCCAGTGAAAAGGATGTGTCTTCTCAGGTTTTGGCCTGCCATATGAGTTCTGTTATACTTACAGACACCATTCAAACAGTTTTAGAAACTTCAGAGTGTTTTCTATCCAAATCTACTAATAATATGCAAATATCTGACTCTGGGCCCGAGTATTAGGCTGTTTACTCTGGGCACGCTTTTCATCCGAAATCGAAAATACTGCCCCCTATACCTTGACAGGTTAAACAGCAAGTGGTGGTTCTTCTATCAGTCACGACAGCTCCACCTGCTGGCAGGTTTGGAAAAGCTCCATGAGTTTAGATCCACTCACCGTCCATTTCTTTTGGCTCCATCCTCCCGTTTCTTCTGGCACACTGTCAGAGGTTGATCTCTTGCTGGAGGCGGAGTTCGCAAGGCACAAAATCAAGATCATCAATGACCTCAGGCACCCCGAGCCACGGCCTGTTCACCCTGCTACCATCTAGAAGATCATCAAGGACCTCAGCCACCCCGAGCCACAGTCTGTTCACCCCTCTACCATCTAGAAGATCATCAAGGACCTCAGCCACCCGAGCCACAGTCTGTTCACCCCTCTACCATCTAGAAGATCATCAAGGACCTCAGCCACCCGAGCCACGGCCTGTTCACCCCTCTACCATCTAGAAGATCATCAAGGACCTCAGCCACCCCGAGCCACGGCCTGTTCACCCCGCTACCATCTAGAAGATCATCAAGGACCTCAGCCACCCCAAGCCACAGCCTGTTCACCCCTCTACCATCTAGAAGATCATCAAGGACCTCAGCCACCCCAAGCCACAGCCTGTTCACCCCTCTACCATCTAGAAGATCATCAAGGACCTCAGCCACCCGAGCCACAGTCTGTTCACCCCTCTACCATCTAGAAGATCATCAAGGACCTCAGCCACCCCAAGCCACAGTCTGTTCACCCCTCTACCATCTAGAAGATCATCAAGGACCTCAGCCACCCCGAGCCACAGCCTGTTCACCCGCTACCATCTAGAAGATCATCAAGGACCTCAGCCACCCCGAGCCACAGTCTGTTCACCCCTCTACCATCTAGAAGATCATCAAGGACCTCAGCCACCCGAGCCACAGTCTGTTCACCCCTCTACCATCTAGAAGATCATCAAGGACCTCAGCCACCCGAGCCACGGCCTGTTCACCCCTCTACCATCTAGAAGATCATCAAGGACCTCAGCCACCCCGAGCCACGGCCTGTTCACCCCGCTACCATCTAGAAGATCATCAAGGACCTCAGCCACCCCAAGCCACAGCCTGTTCACCCCTCTACCATCTAGAAGATCATCAAGGACCTCAGCCACCCCAAGCCACAGCCTGTTCACCCCTCTACCATCTAGAAGATCATCAAGGACCTCAGCCACCCGAGCCACAGTCTGTTCACCCCTCTACCATCTAGAAGATCATCAAGGACCTCAGCCACCCCAAGCCACAGTCTGTTCACCCCTCTACCATCTAGAAGATCATCAAGGACCTCAGCCACCCCGAGCCACAGCCTGTTCACCCGCTACCATCTAGAAGATCATCAAGGACCTCAGCCACCCCGAGCCACGGCCTGTTCACCCCGCTACCATCTAGAAGATCATCAAGGACCTCAGCCACCCCGAGCCACAGCCTGTTCACCCCTCTACCATCTAGAAGATCATCAAGGACCTCAGCCACCCGAGCCACGGCCTGTTCACCCCTCTACCATCTAGAAGGAGGAGACAGTACAATAACATCAAAGCTGGGACAGAGAGACTGAAAAACAGCTTCTACCTCAAGGCCATCAGACTGTTAAATAGTCACCATTAGCCAGCCTCCACCCAGTACCCTGCCATGAACTTTAGTCCCTGTTAACAGTCGGCTACCACCTGGTACTCTACCCTGCACCTTAGAGACTGCTGCCCTATGAGTCATTGAACAATGGTCACTTTAATCATGTTTACATACTGTTTTACCCACTTCACATATACGCTGCCGGACAAAAGTTTTAGAACACCTACTCATTCAAGGGTTTTTCATTATTTTTAAACTATTTTCTACATTGTAGAATAATAGTGAAGACATCAAACCTATGAAATACCACAGATGGAATCATGTAGTAACCAAAAAAAGTGTTAAACAAATCAAAATATATTTTAGATTCTTTTGAAGTAGCCACCCTTTGTCTTGATGACAGCTTTGCACACACTTTTACAGTGATGAGTGGACACATTTATCATATGGGAGGTCCTGGTAATTGAACCCACTACCCTAGTGATACCAATGCCATGCTCTACCAACTGAGATACTGGACAAAGGACCAACATTAAAACATGTGATTTTACATTTGATTACAAGGATTTGGGATCCTTGGCAAATCTCTGGGATCGCAGATAAATTATATAGTTGTAGGCTCTGATCAAGTCGTCGTAGGTTGCATTAAAATGAGCAGGTCAAAGACTTTCATTTTCAAGCCAATGGGCGCGTTCAAGAGCGAATGACATGGCTTGTGGTGCTGGTGAGGGCGTGGTAGGAGGGTTGGCCCCTGACAGCACCACAGGGTGCCAATAATTTTGATACCTGTCTTGTTAACCTGTTGGGGATAGGGGGCAGTATTTGCACGGCCGGATAAAAAACGTACCCGATTTAATCTGGTTACTACTCCTGCCCAGTAACTAGAATATGCATATAATTATTGGCTTTGGATAGAAAACACCCTAAAGTTTCTAAAACTGAATGGTGTCTGTGAGTATAACAGACCTCATATGGCAGGCAAAAACCTGAGAAGATTCCTTACAGGAAATGGCCTGTCTGACCATTCCTTGAGCTTCTTGACTCTGTTTATTGAAGACTGAGGATCTTTGCCGTAACGTGACACTTCCTACGGCTCCCATGGGCTCTCAGAAGGCGGGAAAAAGCTGAACGATGTAATTCCAGCCCCAGGCTGAAACACATTTAGCGCGTTTGGATGGTGGTCGATCAGAGGGACATCAGACTGAGGCTCGTGCACGAGGGGATCCCATGCTTTTACTTTCTCTCTCTTTGTACTAAAAGACGATTTTCCCGGCCGGAATATTATCGCTTTTTTTATGAGAAAAATGGCATAAAAATTGATGTTTAAACAGCGGTTGACATGCTTCGAAGTACGGTAATGGAATATTTAGACATTTTTTTTTTGTCACGAAATGCGTCGTGCTCATCACCCTTATTTACCCTTTCGGATAGTGTCTTGAACGCACGAACAAAACGCCGCTGTTTGGATATAACAATGGATTATTTGGGACCAAACCAACATTTGTTATTGAAGTAGAAGTCCTGGGAGTGCATTCTGATGAAGAACAGCAAAGGTAATAACATTTTTCTTATAGTAAATCTGACTTTGGTGAGTGCTAAACTTGCTGGGTGTCTAAATAGCTAGCCCTGTGATGCCCGGCTATCTACTTAGAATATTGCAAAATGTGCTTTCACCGAAAAGCTATTTTAAATCGGACATAGCGAGTGCATAGAGGAGTTCTGTATCTATAATTCTTAAAATAATTGTTATGTTTTTTTGTGAACGTTTATCGTGAGTAATTTAGTAAAATCCCCGGAAGTGTTCGGTGGGAATGCTAGTCACATGCTAGTCACCTGCTAATGTAAAAAGCTGGTTTTTGATATAAATATGAACTTGATTGAACAAAACATGCATGTATTGTATAACATAATGTCCTAAGATTGTCATCTGATGAAGATCATCAAAGGTTAGTGCTGCATTTAGCTGTGGTTTGGGTTTATGTGACATTATATGCTAGCTTGAAAAAAATGGGTGTCTGATTATTTCTGGCTGGGTACTCTGCTGACATAATCTAATGTTTTGCTTTCGTTGTAACTGATTCTTCTTTTAATTTTATATCAATATTTTTAAAAGGTGACGGCATCATGTTATTCTGTTTGTTTTGTTCTGACCACCAGTGGACTGAACTCAAGCAGTGAGGCATCATGTTATTCTGTTTGTTGTATTCTGACCACCAGTGGACTGAACTCAAGCAGTGAGGCATCATGTTATTCTGTTTGTTGTATTCTGACCACCAGTGGACTGAACTCAAGCAGTGATGCATCATGTTATTCTGTTTGTTTTGTTCTGACCACCAGTGACTTCCTACTATGGATCTTTGCTCAAACGGAACCTTGACTCTCGCAGCACTGGGACGGCCCTTCTCCCTGGGAATGCTGTATGACTGTCGCAATGATCACCTCATTCCAGGTAGCACGCTTGCTCACTACTCAGTCAGTCAGTCAGTCAGTCAGTCAGTCAGTCAGTCAGTCAGT
This sequence comes from Salmo salar, assembly GCF_965601325.2. Taxonomy (NCBI): domain Eukaryota; kingdom Metazoa; phylum Chordata; class Actinopteri; order Salmoniformes; family Salmonidae; genus Salmo; species Salmo salar. The sequence goes on from NC_138294.1 coordinate 4,919,720, forward strand.
CAGTCAGTCAGTCAGTCAGTCAGTCAGTCAGTCAGTCAGTCAGACAGTCAGTCAGTCAGTCATACCTAAACACAATGAAGTAACTGTTAGTGTTTGGTTTGTCTCCTCTGATTACAGGCCTGACTCTGTGGGACGAGGAAGCACTCAGAAGGGACATCATTACAACAGACAAGCCTTTCACCGACTTCAAAGTCATCACATCTGACTCTACAGCTGACAAATACTCTGTGTTAAATGTGAACGGTTCTCTCAAAGCAAGCTGTTTGGCAGGGCTGGTTAAGGTTGAGGGATCAGCTCAGTATTTGAAAGATGTTAAAGAGTCTCAGAATCAGGCGAGAGTCACACTTTGTTACACCACCACTAAGAAAAACACTCAACTGTCCATGAGCCACCTTGGGCAGGAACACATAAAGTACAAGGAGATGTTTAGCCAAGGCAAGGCTACACATGTGGTCACAGGTATACTTTATGGAGCAAATGCTTTCTTTGTGTTTGATCGTGAGGTCTCAAGTGACGAGGACCGTAAAGACATTGAGGCAAACTTTAAAGTGAAGCTTAATAGTGTTCCCTACGTTTCTATTGGGGGTGAGAGTGCTTTAGACATGAAGAACTCTTCTAAAACTGAAACCGAGAAGTTCTCTTGTAGATTCCATGGGGACGTTCTCCTGGAAAACAATCCTGTATCTTTTCAAGATGCCGTGGACACCTACAAAACCTTGCCTCAGAAGGTAGGTGAGGGGGTTCCTGTGCAAGTGAATCTACTTCCGTTAAAAGCCTTGGACCCCACTGCCGCCCAGATGGTTCGTCAGATCAGTGGAAGCTTAGTTGACAAATGGCAGACTGCGCTGGAAGACCTCAGTGAGCTGGAGATGAGATGCAACGATGCAATGAGAAGCAAGCCTGTAAAATACTTCAAGGAAATTGATGCCAAAGTGAAAACTTTCAAAAAACTGTGTTTCACAGAACATTTGAAGACTACTTTGGCGGACCTCCTTCCGTCTATTAGAGGGGGAGAAAAGGAAGAGAGGGTGTTGTCCGACTTCTTGAAAAAGCAGCGAGAGTTCCGTTTCAACAGCAACATCCTCAGTGAATGTATGGATCGCATTGAGAGAGAGATCAATGTGGTTGATCGGTTCCTAAGGATGATTACGGAGGACTACAGTCAGACGTGTTCCACCAAGATAGTCACATCGAAGAAGGAACTTGACAAAGAGGTCTTGAACCCAAAGGTGAAGCGTGTTGTATGTTTCACTTTCACCTCTCTGGGGTGCGAGGACCCTATCCTGTCAGCTTTGAATTCCCAAAGCTCTGAGAACACACAAGCCTTAGTTCCAGTTAAACCGGATCTGACAAGATGGTACCACTCTGATAACATATTTGATGACATAGACAAGCAAGCTGGACTTTTCAAAGATTTTGCAGAAGCTAACAAAGAAGACACACAAACACGTTTCCTCTTGGCCTCCATTCCCAACAAGGAACAAGAAGGAGCCAGCATTTACCTTTATGAGAACGGATCCAAAAGAAACGAGCATTTGGAGCCTCCATCTAAACCTGAGAAGCCCAGAGCATGTGACAGAACTCACAACAGTGTGACGCTGGAGTTGCTCCCTCCTGATAGGGGAGCCCATGACGTCATCCACTACCTGATTGAATACTGTATTGATGAGAAAGATGGATGGAGCAGCGAGAAGACATCTGAATCTGATGCAGCCTACACAGTGTCTGGACTGCTTCCCAGTACAGAGTACAAGTTCAAATACAGAGCCGTGTGTTCAGCAGGCCTTGGTCCAGACAGCGAGGTCAGTAACATCATCAGAACCTTTCCTTCATGCCCTCCCGGTAAGCCTGAAATCAAAGCCTACTCCTCTGAGCTCATGGTATGCTGTCCAATGCCGTCTGTGATTGGACAAGGGGTCAAGATTCAGAACTATGTGGTAGAACACAAAGAGGTGCCAACAGAAGAGAGTGAAGAGGAGGCAGAGTGGATGAAGAGATCTTCCAAAGACAATGTCTGCATCATTACCGGACTGCAGTCACTCACAAAGTACACAGTGAGAGTCAGATACAACTGTGGTGAAGCTGGAATCAGCAAGTGGAGCACACCAGTCATCATCGCCACCCTCTCAAAGACCACACGATTGGCTGACGATGTTAAAGAAAAGATTGAACTGAAGCTCTCTGGCTCGCCGTCTGTTTATGAGATCCCCATGGAGACGATACAGACGGTGGGTAAAATAGTCAGGCTCAGGTTTGGAGAGCAGAGTTCCAGGACTAGGAGGACAATCTATCTGGTGGGAGACAAAGACCAGGTAGTGACACTGATGATCAACTACATCCTGGGAGTTCAGTGGGAGAATGGGTTCCGTTTCAAGCTACCCCAAGTTAACAAGGAATCTACAATGATATATGAAATCAATTACCAGGATGGATTTCAGATCCCCTTCTCTCTCACTATTATCTATGATAGACACGAGAAGGGTAGTATTCTGGATTTGGACCAGATCAAGTTCAATGCTCTGTGCTTTGTGTGGGACGCGGCTGCGTTTAGGGATGTAGACTCTGAAGATTGTAAAGAAATGAAGAGATTGGAGAAGAAATGGAAGATGGTGAACCTGTTGACACATGCAGATGGAAGGCAACTCTTTAAACACATCGACACTGAGGACATTCCAGTTCACTTCAAGTTCAATCTGTCAGCGTTTACAGACCAAGCCAGGAGAAGCCATGATGATGGTGATGGAGCCATGATGAGGAGTCGCCATGACTTGATGAGGGAAATCGGTGAGATGAGGAGTACGGCATTACATTACACTGACATGATGTGGATGCTTCACCCTAAATGGATGATGATGGATGACCTTGACAGGATTTGGATGACGGTGATGATGATGGATCACCCTGAAATGATGATATTGATGATGGAGCACCCTAAGATGTGGGAGATGATGATGCGCAACCCTGACAGGATGAGGAGGATGGTGATTCGTCACCCTGAGATGATGGCGTTGATGGAGGAGCGCTTCCCTGACAAGATGAGGATGATGATGATAAACCACCCTGACCTGATGGAGTCGATGAAAAGTCATGATGGTGGTGCTGATGATGACTGTGATGGTGCTGATGATGATGGTGATGGTGGTGGTGGTGGTGGTAATGATGGTGATGACCATCCTCAGTTTGAGAAGATGTTCTGGGATGCAGATATGGGGAGTATGAAGAGGTTTTTCAATACCTTGTTGAAAATGGAGAGTTCATGTTCGCTGGAAGACATGTTTGTTTTAAAAGCAGACATATTGAGGTAATTTATTTAGCAGGGCAACCTCACCTTGTTATCTTCTTGGTGTCCATAAGGCAGAGAAGAGACCTCTCCACTTTTGACCATCTGAAGGCTATTGGCCCTTCATTTCCTTTAGTTTCCTTCTACTGTTCTACTGTTCTCCTGTTCTACTGTTCTAGTGTTCTACTGTTCTACTGTTCTACTGTTCTAGTGTTCTCCTGTTCTCCTGTTCTCCTGTTCTCCTGTTCTCCTGTTCTACTGTTCTCCTGTTCTACTGTTCTCCTGTTCTCCTGTTCTCCTGTTCTCCTGTTCTACTGTTCTCCTGTTCTCCTGTTCTCCTGTTCTCCTGTTCTACTGTTCTACTGTTCTCCTGTTCTCCTGTTCTCCTGTTCTCCTGTTCTCCTGTTCTCCTGTTCTACTGTTCTACTGTTCTCCTGTTCTCCTGTTCTACTGTTCTACTGTTCTCCTGTTCTACTGTTCTACTATTCTCACAAGTCCAGCCAGGTGTTGTCTGTCTCAGAGATGTTCCCTTCTGGAGTCCAGCCAGGTGTTGTCTGTCTCAGAGATGTTCCCTTCTGGAGTCCAGCCAGGTGTTGTCTGTCTCAGAGATGTTTCCTTCTGGTGTCCAGCCAGGTGTTGTCTGTCTCAGAGATGTTCCCTTCTGGAGTCCAGCCAGGTGTTGTCTGTCTCAGAGATGTTCTCTTCTTCATACTGCAGAACCATCCATCTCCATCATCATAATGTAACGGGTGACCTCTTCAATGTGTCGTACCCGTCATGGAAAACCTTAGACCGCCATTTTGTTTGAGTGTTGGTGATTAATTTAGTCTGTTTAACTGTAAGGCTGATTTTAAGAAGGGAGATTGACAAGTTGAAATGGTCAGATAGTAACCCTTGCTCCTGTTAACTCTCTACCTATCTGTTTAAAAGGATACTTTGGGATTTAGGCAATGAGGCCTTTTATCTACTGACCCAGAGGCTGATGAGGTCCTTTATCTACTGACCCAGAGTCAGATGAACTCCTTTATCTACTGACCCAGAGTCAGATGAACTCCTTTATCTACTGACCCAGAGTCAGATGAACTCCTTTATCTACTGACCCAGAGTCAGATGAACTCCTTTATCTACTGACCCAGAGTCAGATGAGGTCCTTTATCTACTGACCCAGAGTCAGATGAGGCCCTTTATCTACTGACCCAGAGTCAGATGAGGCCCTTTATCTACTGACCCAGAGTCAGATGAGGTCCTTTATCTACTGACCCAGAGTCAGATGAGGTCCTTTATCTACTGACCCAGAGTCAGATGAACTCCTTTATCTACTGACCCAGAGTCAGATGAGGTCCTTTATCTACTGACCCAGAGTCAGATGATCCCCTTTATCTACTGACCCAGAGTCAGATGAGGTCCTTTATCTACTGACCCAGAGTCAGATGAACTCCTTTATCTACTGACCCAGAGTCAGATGAACTCCTTTATCTACTGACCCAGAGTCAGATGAACTCCTTTATCTACTGACCCAGAGTCAGATGAACTCCTTTATCTACTGACCCAGAGTCAGATGAACTCCTTTATCTACTGACCCAGAGTCAGATTAACTCCTTTATCTACTGACCCAGAGTCAGATGAACTCCTTTATCTACTGACCCAGAGGCTGATGAACTCCTTTATCTACTGACGCAGAGGCTGATGAACTCCTTTATCTACTGACCCAGAGTCAGATGAGGTCCTTTATCTACTGACCCAGAGTCAGATGAACTCCTTTATCTACTGACCCAGAGTCAGATGAACTCCTTTATCTACTGACCCAGAGTCAGATGAACTCCTTTATCTACTGACCCAGAGTCAGATTAACTCCTTTATCTACTGACCCAGAGTCAGATGAACTCCTTTATCTACTGACCCAGAGTCAGATGAACTCCTTTATCTACTGACCCAGAGGATGATGAACTCCTTTATCTACTGACCCAGAGTCAGATGAACTCCTTTATCAACTGACCCAGAGTCAGATGAACTCCTTTATCTACTGACCCAGAGTCAGATGAGGTCCTTTATCTACTGACCCAGAGTCAGATGAACTCCTTTATCTACTGACCCAGAGTCAGATGAACTCCTTTATCTACTGACCCAGAGTCAGATGAGGTCCTTTATCTACTGACCCAGAGTCAGATGAACTCCTTTATCTACTGACCCAGAGGCTGATGAACTCCTTTATCTACTGACCCAGAGTCAGATGAGGTCCTTTATCTACTGACCCAGAGTCAGATGAGGTCCTTTATCTACTGACCCAGAGTCAGATGAACTCCTTTATCTACTGACCCAGAGTCAGATGAGGTCCTTTATCTACTGACCCAGAGTCAGATGAACTGCCATAGACTTCCAGTTATTGCTCTAACACTAGTATCTAACTTCCTACATTCTGGACACAGAGACATAAAAATGGCATCAACGAGTTCAACTGACTCTGGGTAAATAGATAAAGGTCTCATTGCCAAAATCCTGAAGTTTCTCTTTAAGAATTATATCTTATTATTATATTTACATCACTGTGTTCTAGAATGGTATCTTATTGTTTTATTTACATCACTGTGTTCTAGAATCATATCTTATTGTTTTATTTACATCACCGTGTTCTAGACATGCATATCTTATTGTTTTATTTACATCACTGTGTTCTAGAATGATATCTTATTATTTTATTTACATCACCGTGTTCTAGAGTGATTTATTATTATTTTGCTTTATATTTTATTTACATCACTGTGTTCTAGAATGGTTACATCCAATATTCTATTGACTTATCACTATGATCTGTATATTACCTTTAAGACAGAGGGAACCATATGTGTTGTATGTTACTGTACCTTTAAGACAGAGGGAACCACATGTGTTGTATGTTACTGTGCCTTTAAGACAGAGGGAACCATATGTGTTGCATGTTACTGTACCTTTAAGACAGAGGGAACCATATGTGTTGTATGTTACTGTACCTTTAAGACAGAGGGAACCACTATGTGTTGTATGTTACTGTACCTTTAAGACAGAGGGAACCATATGTGTTGTATGTTACTGTGCCTTTAAGACAGAGGGAACCATATGTGTTGTTCTGATCCTGTGAGTTATGTTGACTATATGTTTTCATTTAAACCATGTAGGCTTTTATAAACCCACCTTCCCCCTTTCTGACTGCAACTCCTTCCTGAGCTTCAGTTCATATCATGTGTTTAATAGCGTTAAAGAGATCATTGGAACTGATTCAAAATAATAATTAACCTAAAAAGTAAAATAAATTAATGTTATGTTATAACTAATAAATCAACAAAACTTTCAATGCTGTTGTCTTTATTTCCATGTTCCCCCTGTTCCACCTGTTCCACCTGTTCCCCGTTCCCCCTGTTCCCCCTGTTCCCCGTTCCCCTGTTCCCCCTGTTCCCCCTGTTCCCCGTTCCCCCTGTTCCCCCTGTTCCCCCTGTTCCCCTGTTCCCCTGTTCCCCCTGTTCCCCCTGTTCCCCCTGTTCCCCTGTTCCCCTGTTCCCCCTGTTCCACCTGTTCCCCTGTTCCCCCTGTTCCCCCTGTTCCACCTGTTCCCCGTTCCCCCTGTTCCCCCTGTTCCCCCTGTTCACCCCTGTTCCCCGTTCCCCTGTTCCCCCTGTTCCCCCTGTTCCCCCTGTTCCCCGTGTTCCCCTGTTCCCCCTGTTCCCCCTGTTCCTCCTGTTCCCCCTGTTCCCCCTGTTCCCCCTGTTCCCCCTGTTCCCCCTGTTCCCCCTGTTCCTCCTGTTCCCCCTGTTCCACCTGTTCCCCCTGTTCCCCCTGTTCCTCCCTGTTCCCCCTGTTCCTCCTGTTCCCCCTGTTCCCCCTGTTCCTCCTGTTCCCCCTGTTCCACCTGTTCCCCCTGTTCCCCCTGTTCCCCCTGTCCCCCCTGTTCCTGAGGTGTCTCTGAGGTATAAATGCATTAATAACTGTTACATCCATTAGCTTCTATTTTAAAGGTTTCAAACTAATACATTCAATAATATGTTAATGACAGAGATAATGAATGTGAAATCATTAAACAGTTGGTGATCAGATTATTTCAGGTGACATTATGGACATCAGTCTATAATTACCCTGCAGTTCTCTGTTTTCACCACTGGAGGGAGGAGTGTCATCAGTCTATAATAACCCTGCAGTTCTCTGTTTTCACCACTGGAGGGAGGACGTGACATCAGTCTATAATAACCCTGCAGTTCTCTGTTTTCACCACTGGAGGGAGGACGTGACATCAGTCTATAATAACCCTGCAGTTCTCTGTTTTCACCACTGGAGGGAGGACGTGACATCAGTCTATAATAACCCTGCAGTTCTCTGTTTTCACCACTGGAGGGAGGATGTGACATCAGTCTATAATAACCCTGCAGTTCTCTGTTTTCACCACTGGAGGGAGGACGTGACATCAGTCTATAATAACCCTGCAGTTCTCTGTTTTCACCACTGGAGGGAGGACATGACATCAGTCTATAATAACCCTGCAGTTCTCTGTTTTCACCACTGGAGGGAGGACATGAAATCAGCCTAGAGTAACACAACATGACAATCATGGCTCAGAGTAATATGCCTCAAATGTCTGGCCTAGTACCAAATCAACCCCTAGACACTAGTCTGGCCTAGTACCAAATCAACCCTAGACACTAGTCTGGCCTAGTACCAAATCAACCCCTAGACACTAGTCTGGTCTCCTACCAAATCAACCCCTAGACACTAGTCTGGCCTAGTACCAAATCAACCCCTAGACACTAGTCTGGCCTAGTACCAAATCAACCCCTAGACACTAGTCTGGCCTAGTACCAAATCAACCCCTAGCCACTAGTCTGGCCTAGTACCAAATCAACCCCTACACACTAGTCTGGCCTAGTACCAAATCAACCCCTAGACACTAGTCTGGCCTAGTACCAAATCAACCCCTAGACACTAGTCTGGCCTAGTACCAAATCAACCCCTAGACACTAGTCTGGCCTAGTACCAAATCAACCCCTAGACACTAGTCTGGCCTAGTACCAAATCAACCCCTAGACACTAGTCTGGCCTAGTACCAAATCAACCCCTAGACACTAGTCTGGCCTAGTACCAAATCAACCCCTAGCCACTAGTCTGGCCTAGTACCAAATCAACCCCTACCCACTAGTCTGGCCTAGTACCAAATCAACCCCTAGACACTAGTCTGGCCTAGTACCAAATCAACCCCTAGACACTAGTCTGGCCTAGTACCAAATCAACCCTAGACACTAGTCAGGCCTAGTACCAAATCAACCCTAGACACTAGTCTGGCCTAGTACCAAATCAACCCCTAGACACTAGTCTGGCCTAGTACCAAATCAACCCCTAGCCACTAGTCTGGCCTAGTACCAAATCAACCCCTAGACACTAGTCTGGCCTAGTACCAAATCAACCCCTAGCCACTAGTCTGGCCTAGTACCAAATCAACCCCTAGACACTAGTCTGGCCTAGTACCAAATCAACCCCTAGACACTAGTCTGGCCTAGGTACCAAATCAACCCCTAGACACTAGTCTGGCCTAGTACCAAATCAACCCCTAGACACTAGTCTGGCCTAGTACCAAATCAACCCCTAGCCACTAGTCTGGCCTAGTACCAAATCAACCCCTAGACACTAGTCTGGCCTAGTACCAAATCAACCCCTAGACACTAGTCTGGCCTAGTACCAAATCAACCCCTAGACACTAGTCTGGCCTAGTACCAAATCAACCCTAGACACTAGTCTGGCCTAGTACCAAATCAACCCCTAGACACTAGTCTGGCCTAGTACCAAATCAACCCCTAGACACTAGTCTGGCCTAGTACCAAATCAACCCTAGACACTAGTCAGGCCTAGTACCAAATCAACCCCTAGACACTAGTCTGGCCTAGTACCAAATCAACCCTAGACACTAGTCTGGCCTAGTACCAAATCAACCCCTAGACACTAGTCTGGCCTAGTACCAAATCAACCCCTAGACACTAGTCTGGCCTAGTACCAAATCAACCCCTAGACACTAGTCTGGCCTAGTACCAAATCAACCCCTAGACACTAGTCTGGCCTAGTACCAAATCAACCCCTAGACACTAGTCTGGCCTAGTACCAAATCAACCCCTAGACACTAGTCTGGCCTAGTACCAAATCAACCCCTAGACACTAGTCTGGCCTAGTACCAAATCAACCCCTAGACACTAGTCTGGCCTAGTACCAAATCAACCCCTAGCCACTAGTCTGGCCTAGTACCAAATCAACCCCTAGACACTAGTCTGGCCTAGTACCAAATCAACCCCTAGACACTAGTCTGGCCTAGTACCAAATCAACCCCTAGACTCTAGTCTGGCCTAGTACCAAATCACCTACTAGAAACTAGTCTGGCCTTGTACCAAATCAACCCCTAGACACTAGTCTGGCCTAGTACCAAATCAACCCCTAGACACTAGTCTGGCCTAGTACCAAATCAACCCCTAGCCACTAGTCTGGCCTAGTACCAAATCAACCCCTAGACACTAGTCTGGCCTAGTACCAAATCAACCATAGACACTAGTCTGGCCTAGTACCAAATCAACCCTAGACACTAGTCAGGCCTAGTACCAAATCAACCCCTAGCCACTAGTCTGGCCTAGTACCAAATCAACCCCTAGACACTAGTCTGGCCTAGTACCAAATCAACCCCTAGACACTAGTCTGGCCTAGTACCAAATCAACCCCTAGCCACTAGTCTGGCCTAGTACCAAATCAACCCCTAGACACTAGTCAGGCCTAGTACCAAATCAACCCCTAGACACTAGTCTGGCCTAGTACCAAATCAACCCCTAGACACTAGTCTGGCCTAGTACCAAATCAACCCCTAGCCACTAGTCTGGCCTAGTACCAAATCAACCCCTAGACACTAGTCTGGCCTAGTACCAAATCAACCCCTAGACACTAGTCTGGCCTAGTACCAAATCAACCCCTAGACACTAGTCTGGCCTAGTACCAAATCAACCCCTAGACACTAGTCTGGCCTAGTACCAAATCAACCCTAGACACTAGTCTGGCCTAGTACCAAATCAACCCCTAGACACTAGTCTGGCCTAGTACCAAATCAACCCCTAGACACTAGTCTGGCCTAGTACCAAATCAACCCTAGACACTAGTCTGGCCTAGTACCAAATCAACCCCTAGACACTAGTCTGGCCTAGTACCAAATCAACCCTAGACACTAGTCTGGCCTAGTACCAAATCAACCCCTAGACACTAGTCTGGCCTAGTACCAAATCAACCCCTAGACACTAGTCTGGCCTAGTACCAAATCAACCCCTAGACACTAGTCTGGCCTAGTACCAAATCAACCCCTAGACACTAGTCTGGCCTAGTACCAAATCAACCCCTAGACACTAGTCTGGCCTAGTACCAAATCAACCCCTAGACACTAGTCTGGCCTAGTACCAAATCAACCCCTAGACACTAGTCTGGCCTAGTACCAAATCAACCCCTAGACACTAGTCTGGCCTAGTACCAAATCAACCCCTAGCCACTAGTCTGGCCTAGTACCAAATCAACCCCTAGACACTAGTCTGGCCTAGTACCAAATCAACCCCTAGACACTAGTCTGGCCTAGTACCAAATCAACCCCTAGACTCTAGTCTGGCCTAGTACCAAATCACCTACTAGAAACTAGTCTGGCCTTGTACCAAATCAACCCCTAGACACTAGTCTGGCCTAGTACCAAATCAACCCCTAGACACTAGTCTGGCCTAGTACCAAATCAACCCCTAGCCACTAGTCTGGCCTAGTACCAAATCAACCCCTAGACACTAGTCTGGCCTAGTACCAAATCAACCATAGACACTAGTCTGGCCTAGTACCAAATCAACCCTAGACACTAGTCTGGCCTAGTACCAAATCAACCCCTAGACACTAGTCTGGCCTAGTACCAAATCAACCCCTAGACACTAGTCTGGCCTAGTACCAAATCAACCCCTAGACACTAGTCTGGCCTAGTACCAAATCAACCCCTAGACACTAGTCTGGCCTAGTACCAAATCAACCCCTAGACACTAGTCTGGCCTAGTACCAAATCAACCCCTAGACACTAGTCTGGCCTAGTACCAAATCAACCCCTAGACACTAGTCTGGCCTAGTACCAAATCAACCCCTAGACACTAGTCTGGCCTAGTACCAAATCAACCCCTAGACACTAGTCTGGCCTAGTACCAAATCAACCCCTAGACACTAGTCTGGCCTAGTACCAAATCAACCCCTAGACACTAGTCAGGCCTAGTACCAAATCAACCCCTAGACACTAGTCTGGCCTAGTACCAAATCAACCCCTAGACACTAGTCTGGCCTAGTACCAAATCAACCCCTAGACACTAGTCTGGCCTAGTACCAAATCAACCCCTAGACACTAGTCTGGCCTAGTACCAAATCAACCCCTAGACACTAGTCTGGCCTAGTACCAAATCAACCCCTAGACACTAGTCTGGCCTAGTACCAAATCAACCCCTAGACACTAGTCTGGCCTAGTACCAAATCAACCCCTAGACACTAGTCTGGCCTAGTACCAAATCAACCCCTAGACTCTAGTCTGGCCTAGTACCAAATCAACCCCTAGACACTAGTCTGGCCTAGTACCAAATCAACCCCTAGACACTAGTCTGGCCTAGTACCAAATCAACCCCTAGACACTAGTCTGGCCTAGTACCAAATCAACCCCTAGACACTAGTCTGGCCTAGTACCAAATCAACCCCTAGACACTAGTCTGGCCTAGTACCAAATCAACCCCTAGACACTAGTCTGGCCTAGTACCAAATCAACCCCTAGACACTAGTCTGGCCTAGTACCAAATCAACCCCTAGACACTAGTCTGGCCTAGTACCAAATCAACCCCTAGACACTAGTCTGGCCTAGTACCAAATCAACCCCTAGCCACTAGTCTGGCCTAGTACCAAATCAACCCCTAGACACTAGTCTGGCCTAGTACCAAATCAACCCCTACACACTAGTCTGGCCTAGTACCAAATCAACCCCTAGACACTAGTCTGGCCTAGTATCCGGAGAGAGCCATGATTCTGTGAAACAGAGTATGTTACAATCCCTGATGTCTCTCTGGAAGGAGATCCTCGCTCTGAGCTCGTCTACTTTATTGTCCAGAGACTGAACATTAGCGAGTAATATACTCGGAAGCGTTGGATGGTGTGCCCGCCTCCTGAGTCGGACTAGAACTCCACTCCGAATACCTCTTCTCTGCCAGCGCCGACTTGGAGCAGCCTCTGGGATAAGTTCAATTGCCCTGGGGGGTACGAACAAAAGATCCAATTCGGGAAAGTAATTTTCCTGGTTGTTACTGCTTCTCTGATATCCAAACGTTTCTTTCCGGCTGTATGTAATAACACAAGAAAAACATTCTGGTCTAATAATGTAAGAAATAACACACACAAAAAAAACGAAATACTGCAAAGTTGCTTAGGAGCTAAAAGCAGAGCTGCCACGTCTGTCGGTGCCATCTTGCATTCCACCTTGAGTTGACGGCTACAATCTGGGATCTGGCAGTAATGGTCATTACAATGACTGAACCGTTGATTCTATTCCTGGATAATATAATGTATAAATGTACACCAAGTTCATTCATGCGCCGCTGGCGGACCGGAGGGGCAGGGTTCTCAGGAAAGGCAGTGTGACAATCCACAAGTTGATTTCCAAACTGTACCAATCTGTTGATAGAGGCTTTTTCCTGATGACACAAAAACATGTCAAAACCACAACAACAAAAATGTGAAGACCTGGGAGACGCTGATGAAGATGATGAAGATGATGATGAAGACGACGACGACGATGATGATGACGATGATGATGAAGATGCTGAAGATGATGATGACGATGATGATGATGACGATGATGATGATGATGAAGATGACGATGATGACGATGATGACGATGACGATGATGATGATGATGATGAAGACGATGACGACGATGATGATGATGATGACGAAGGTGATGATGATGATGAAGATGACGGTGATGACGATGATGACGATGACGATGATGATGATGATGATGAAGACGATGACGACGATGATGATGATGATGACGAAGGTGATGATGATGATGAAGACGACGACGACGACGACGACGACGACGATGAAGATGATGATGAAGATGACGATGATGATGAATGTATACAGATATGGTAGAACATGCCCAGTCATGTTCGTATAATCTCAGACATAAATTACCGCAGTTTAAGATCATCCATAGAACGTACTATAAACTGAATATCGTGCACTCAGAAAATGTAATTCCTTTAAAACACAAAAAATTTTACAAATGTATATTTATTATAGATATGTATTTATATTTTCACATGTTATGATCTTGTGAAGGCTGGCTGAATTCTGGCTGAAAGTTATTTTATCTGTCAACAGGTTCTGCCTGTTTTTTGTTTTGCTTGGAAATGTTGATACTGGGGACTGTTACCACAACAAACTGTGTAACCTAGCGTTTATAGCGGCTGAGAAAAGCATTGTCATTAACGAAAAGGGCTTGTTATCCTCCCACAATGTCACAATGGGATGGCAGAAAATATCAAGTTATATATGTATCAATAGATGTGATTTGTTCGCCAGATTAAGGGTATACTGTGCAACTGTCATAAGGTGATTTATATGGAATACTGAATGACAAAAAAGAGTCTGCAAAAAAAATAAAAATACATTCATGGCACACACTCTCAGTGGACTGATCCATTGAGGAGGATTCAGGGATGATTCGGTCCAGGAAGAAGGGGATTGTGGATCAGTGGACTCATCCATTGAGGAGGATTCAGGGATGATTCGGTCCAGGAAGAAGGGGATTGTGGATCAGTGGACTCATCCATTGAGGAGGATTCAGGGATGATTCGGTCCAGGAAGAAGGGGATTGTGGATCAGTGGACTGATCCATTGAGGAGGATTCAGGGATGATTCGGTCCAGGAAGAAGGGGATTGTGGATCAGTGGACTCATCCATTGAGGAGGATTCAGGGATGATTCGGTCCAGGAAGAAGGGGATTGTGGATCAGTGGACTCATCCATTGAGGAGGATTCAGGGATGATTCGGTCCAGGAAGAAGGGGATTGTGGATCAGTGGACTCATCCATTGAGGAGGATTCAGGGATGATTCGGTCCAGGAAGAAGGGGATTGTGGATCAGTGGACTCATCCATTGAGGAGGATTCAGGGATGATTCGGTCCAGGAAGAAGGGGATTGTGGATCAGATGTCCAAGGCACGTCTCTGTCCTGAACGCGCTCTCACCTGACATTTTCGTGGGGGGGGGGGGGGATATTCAATGTTTCATAACTTTATTAATGTGTGCATTGTGTTTGCGGTGTGTCTATCAATTCCCCCCATTGTATTATCAGTCTGATCGGACATGTGTTTTGCAGAAGCCACAACTTATTTCATTCCCTTTTATGGAGTTGTCAATTTATTGATCGCCTTTTTAAAGTGCTCCTGTCCACCTGATTACGGCAGATAGAAGTAGGACAAGTCAACCTGATGATGGCAGATAGAAGTAGGACAAGTCAACCTGATTATGGCAGATAGAAGTAGGACAAGTCAACCTGATTATGGCAGATAGAAGTAGGACAAGTCAACCTGATTATGGCAGATAGAAGTAGGACAAGTCAACCTGATTATGGCAGATAGAAGTAGGACACGCACCTGATTATGGCAGATAGAAGTAGGACAAGTCAACCTGATTATGGCCTATAGAAGTAGGACAAGTCAACCTGATTATGGCAGATAGAAGTAGGACAAGTCAACCTGATTATGGCAGATAGAAGTAGGACAGGTCAACCTGATTACGGCAGATAGAAGTAGGACAAGTCAACCTGATTATGGCCTATAGAAGTAGGACACGCACCTGATTATGGCAGATAGAAGTAGGACAGGTCAACCTGATTATGGCAGATAGAAGTAGGACAAGTCAACCTGATTACGGCAGATAGAAGTAGGACAAGTCAACCTGATTATGGCAGATAGAAGTAGGACAGGTCACCCTGATTACGGAAGATAGAAGTAGGACAAGTCAACCTGATTATGGCAGATAGAAGTAGGACACGCACCTGATTACGGCAGATAGAAGTAGGACAAGTCAACCTGATTATGGCAGATAGAAGTAGGACAGGTCAACCTGATTATGGCAGATAGAAGTAGGACAAGCACCTGATTACGGCAGATAGAAGTAGGACAAGTCAACCTGATTATGGCAGATAGAAGTAGGACAAGTCAACCTGATTATGGCAGATAGAAGTAGGACAAGTCAACCTGATTATGGCAGATAGAAGTAGGACAAGTCAACCTGATTATGGCATATAGAAGTAGGACAAGTCAACCTGATTATGGCAGATAGAAGTAGGACAAGTCAACCTGATTATGGCATATAGAAGTAGGACAAGTCAACCTGATTATGGCATATAGAAGTAGGACAAGTCAACCTGATTATGGCAGATAGAAGTAGGACAAGTCAACCTGATTATGGCATATAGAAGTAGGACAAGTCAACCTGATTATGGCATATAGAAGTAGGACAAGTCAACCTGATTATGGCAGATAGAAGTAGGACAAGTCAACCTGATTATGGCAGATAGAAGTAGGACAAGTCAACCTGATTATGGCATATAGAAGTAGGACAAGTCAACCTGATTATGGCAGATAGAAGTAGGACAAGTCAACCTGATTATGGCCTATAGAAGTAGGACAAGTCAACCTGATTATGGCAGATAGAAGTAGGACAAGTCAACCTGATTATGGCAGATAGAAGTAGGACAAGTCAACCTGATTATGGCCTATAGAAGTAGGACAAGTCAATGCCTGATTATGGCATATAGAAGTAGGACAAGTCAACCTGATTATGGCAGATAGAAGTAGGACAAGTCAACCTGATTATGGCCTATAGAAGTAGGACAAGTCAACCTGATTATGGCAGATAGAAGTAGGACAAGTCAACCTGATTATGGCAGATAGAAGTAGGACAAGTCAACCTGATTATGGCAGATAGAAGTAGGACAAGTCAACCTGATTATGGCATATAGAAGTAGGACAAGTCAACCTGATTATGGCCTATAGAAGTAGGACAAGTCAACCTGATTATGGCATATAGAAGTAGGACAAGTCAACCTGATTATGGCAGATAGAAGTAGGACAAGTCAACCTGATTATGGCAGATAGAAGTAGGACAAGTCAACCTGATTATGGCAGATAGAAGTAGGACAAGTCAACCTGATTATGGCAGATAGAAGTAGGACACGCACCTGATTATGGCAGATAGAAGTAGGACAAGTCAACCTGATTATGGCAGATAGAAGTAGGACAAGTCAACCTGATTATGGCAGATAGAAGTAGGACAAGTCAACCTGATTATGGCAGATAGAAGTAGGACAAGTCAACCTGATTAGGGCCTATAGAAGTAGGACAAGTCAACCTGATTATGGCAGATAGAAGTAGGACAAGTCAACCTGGCCTGCGAGCAAATGTAGGCCTGTAAATGTGACCATTTGGGGATGTCTGATAGTATTTCTAAGTCATTTTTCTTCACCTCAAACAGCAAGTAAACAACTGAGAATTACAATAATTTGAACAATATTTCCAGCTACACTCTAACCACTAGGCTACCCTCCCGCCTCTACACTCTAACCACTAGGCTACCCTGCCACCTCTACACTCTAACCACTAGGCTACCCTGCCGCCTCTACGCTCTAACCACTAGGCTACCCTGCCGCCTCTACACTCTAACCACTAGGCTACCCTGCCGCCTCTACACTCTAACCACTAGGCTACCCTGCCGCCTCTACACTCTAACCACTAGGCTACCCTGCCACCTCTACACTCTAACCACTAGGCTACCCTGCCGCCTCTACGCTCTAACCCCTAGGCTACCCTGCCGACTCTACACTCTAACCCCTAGGCTACCCTGCCGCCTCTACACTCTAACCACTAGGCTACCCTGCCGCCTCTACACTCTAACCACTAGGCTACCCTGCCGCCTCTACACTCTAACCACTAGGCTACCCTGCCACCTCTACACTCTAACCACTAGGCTACCCTGCCGCCTCTACGCTCTAACCACTAGGCTACCCTGCCGCCTCTACACTCTAACCACTAGGCTACCCTGCCGCCTCTACACTCTAACCACTAGGCTACCCTGCCGCCTCTACACTCTAACCACTAGGCTACCCTGACGCCTCTACACTCTAACCCCTAGGCTACCCTGCCACCTCTACACTCTAACCACTAGGCTACCCTGCCGCCTCTACGCTCTAACCACTAGGCTACCCTGCCGCCTCTACACTCTAACCCCTAGGCTACCCTGCCGCCTCTACACTCTAACCACTAGGCTACCCTGCCGCCTCTACGCTCTAACCACTAGGCTACCCTGCCGCCTCTACGCTCTAACCACTAGGCTACCCTGCCGCCTCTACGCTCTAACCACTAGGCTACCCTGCCGCCTCTACGCTCTAACCACTAGGCTACCCTGCCGCCTCTACGCTCTAACCACTAGGCTACCCTGCCGCCTCTACGCTCTAACCACTAGGCTACCCTGCCGCCTCTACACTCTAACCACTAGGCTACCCTGCCGCCTCTACACTCTAACCACTAGGCTACCCTGCCGCCTCTACGCTCTAACCACTAGGTTATGCTGCCGCCCCATAAAATAACAGATTACTTCTTATCCCAATATCACAAATAGCCTACAGCCCTGTCTGTCCCAAGGTCACTGGCAGGAGAAACTCTGAGGGTACAGAATATTATATAAAACGTTTCCAGTTTGCTAGCGTACATGTCGGGGCGACCCAGTTGATATAATGATTTCCAGTTCGTTGCAGACAGTCCATTCGTAGCCAATGTATCAGGATATTTTCTAACAGCCAGGCTGCAATGTTTTTACGTGTTGGCTTTATCTCGGCTATTACATAGTTGGCAATAAAAGTCATTTTGTAGATTTGTATAATTTTCATTTAGATAGAAGTTTAATTAATCACAGACAATGATTTTGAGATACAAAAAACTATTATAAATGAAATGAAACTGTTAAAAAAAATATATATATATATAACTGGGACACAGACTGGTAGATATGGTAAACTCCATTGGCACTCCAAATGGAAAAGGTTGCCTACCCCTGGTCTAGCCTCTTACCTCTCTTATCCTACTTCATTTACACATGCTGTATATAGATTTTCCTACCGTTATTATTGATTGTATGTTTTGTTTTATTCCATGTTTAACTCCGTGTTGTTGTATGTTTTCGAACTCGCTTTGCTTTTATCTTGGCCGGGTCGCAGTTGTAAAGAAGAACTTGTTCTCAACTAGCCTACCTGGTTAAATAAAGGTGAAATAACATAAATAAAAATACCAGCAATTTCAGGAGGGTAAGCTGAGAATCTGTGAAGGCCAGCAGCAGCGGGAGGAGGAGGGTAAGCTGAGAATCTGTGAAGGCCAGCAGCAGCGGGAGGAGGAGGGTAAGCTGAGAATCTGTGAAGGCCAGCAGCAGCGGGAGGAGGAGGGTAAGCTGAGAATCTGTGAAGGCCAGCAGCAGCGGGAGGAGGAGGGTAAGCTGAGAATCTGTGAAGGCCAGCAGCAGCGGGAGGAGGAGGGTAAGCTGAGAATCTGTGAAGGCCAGCAGCAGCGGGAGGAGGAGGGTAAGCTGAGAATCTGTGAAGGCCAGCAGCAGCGGGAGGAGGAGGGTAAGCTGAGAATCTGTGAAGGCCAGCAGCAGCGGGAGGAGGAGGGTAAGCTGAGAATCTGTGAAGGCCAGCAGCGGCTGGAGGAGGAGGGTAAGGTGAGAATCTGTGAAGGCCAGCAGCAGCGGGAGGAGGAGGGTAAGCTGAGAATCTGTGAAGGCCCGCAGCAGCGGGAGGAGGAGGGTAAGCTGAGGATCTGTGAAGGCCCGCAGCAGCGGGAGGAGGAGGGTAAGCTGAAAATCTGTGAAGTCCCGCAGCAGCGGGAGGAGGAGGGTAAGCTGAGAATCTGTGAAGGCCCGCAGTAGCGGGAGGAGGAGGGTAAGCTGAGAATCTGTGAAGGCCCGCAGCAGCGGGAGGAAGGGGGTAAGCTGAGAATCTGTGAAGGCCCGCAGCGGCGGGAGGAGGAGGGTAACCTGAGAATCTGTGAAGGCCCGCAGCAGCAGGAGGAGGAGGGTAACCTGAGAATCTGTGAAGGCCCACAGCAGTGGGAGGAGGAGGGTAAGGAGAGAATCTGTGAAGGCCAGCAGCAGCGGGAGGAGGGGGGTAAGCTGAGAATCTGTGAAGGCCAGCAGCAGCGGGAGGAGGAGGGTAACCTGAGAATCTGTGAAGGCCCGCAGCAGCGGGAGGAGGAGGGTAACCTGAGAATCTGTGAAGGCCCGCAGCAGCGGGAGGAGGAGGGTAAGGAGAGAATCTGTGAAGGCCAGCAGCAGCGGGAGGAAGGGGGTAAGCTGAGAATCTGTGAAGGCCCGCAGCAGCGGGAGGAAGGGGGTAAGCTGAGAATCTGTGAAGGCCCGCAGCGGCGGGAGGAGGAGGGTAACCTGAGAATCTGTGAAGGCCCGCAGCAGTGGGAGGAGGAGGGTAAGCTGAGAATCTGTGAAGACCCGCAGCAGCGGGAGGAAGGGGGTAAGCTGAGAATCTGTGAAGGCCCGCATCAGTGGGAGGAAGGGGGTAAGCTGAGAATCTGTGAAGGCCCGCAGCAGTGGGAGGAGGAGGGTAAGCTGAGAATCTGTGAAGACCCGCAGCAGTGGGAGGAAGGGGGTAAGCTGAGAATCTGTGAAGGCCCGCATCAGTGGGAGGAAGGGGGTAAGCTGAGAATCTGTGAAGACCCGCAGCAGTGGGAGGAGGAGGGTAACCTGAGAATCTGTGAAGGCCCGCAGCAGTGGGAGGAAGGGGGTAAGCTGAGAATCTGTGAAGGCCCGCAGCAGTGGGAGGAGGAGGGTAACCTGAGAATCTGTGAAGGCCCTCAGCAGTGGGAGGAAGGGGGTAAGCTGAGAATCTGTGAAGGCCCGCAGCAGTGGGAGGAGGAGGGTAACCTGAGAATCTGTGAAGGCCCGCAGCAGCGGGAGGAGGAGGGTAAGCTGAGAATCTGTGAAGGCCCGCAGCAGCGGGAGGAGGAGGGTAACCTGAGAATCTGTGAAGGGCCGCAGCAGCGGGAGGAGGAGGGTAACCTGAGAATCTGTGAAGGCACGCAGTAGCGGGAGGAGGAGGGTAAGCTGAGAATCTGTGAAGGCCCGCAGCAGTGGGAGGAAGGGGGTAAGCTGAGAATCTGTGAAGGCCCGCAGCAGTGGGAGGAAGGGGGTAAGCTGAGAATCTGTGAAGGCCCGCAGCAGCGGGAGGAGGAGGGTAAGCTGAGAATCTGTGAAGACCCGCAGCAGTGGGAGGAAGGGGGTAAGCTGAGAATCTGTGAAGGCCCGCAGCAGTGGGAGGAAGGGGGTAAGCTGAGAATCTGTGAAGGCCCGCAGCAGTGGGAGGAAGGGGGTAAGCTGAGAATCTGTGAAGGCCCGCAGCAGTGGGAGGAAGGGGGTCTGGAACAGGTTTTTTTCTTCTAGTTAGGTTATCTTGATCTCTGGCTCCCTCTTGAGTCATTTGTGTATCCGAATTATTTAATCAAACACCGTGCTTAAAGCATCAGACAAGTTCAATACATGTAGTTAATTTTGTTAAAACACATAGGGTGTGTCTATATGTGGAAAATTGATTGGTCGAAAGAGAAGACTACTCTTGGTCGACCAAGATTCTCTTAGAAATGCAATTCAATATTAGGATGGTGTTCTTAATGTTTTGTACAATATAACTCAATATTAGGAAGGTGTTCTTAATGTTTTGTACAATTCAGCTCAATATTAGGAAGGTGTTCTTAATGTTTTGTACAATGCAGCTCAATATTAGGATGGTGTTCTTAATGTTTTGTACAATGCAGCTCGAATATTAGGAAGGTGTTCTTAATGTTTTGTACAATGCAGCTCAATATTAGGAAGGTGTTCTTAATGTTTTGTACAATGCAGCTCAATATCAGGAAGGTGTTCTTAATGTTTTGTACAATGCAGCTCGAATATTAGGAAGGTGTTCTTAATGTTTTGTACATCCACCAACAGCCACCAACACAAGACCTCCTTCGTACACAGAAGAGGACTGGATGGTGAAAAATGAAAGATGAGGAACGTCTAGCTCTAGATCCAGGTGGCAGTGGACGTCTAGCTCCCGGGGATGACGGAGGAACGTCTAGCCTCCGGGGTGACGTGGGAACGCTGCCCCAGGTGGATGATCTAGTTGAGGAACGTCTAGCTCTATATCCAGGTGGATGATCTAGTTGAGGAACGTCTAGCTCTATATCCAGGTGGGGCAGTGGACGCGCTCTCCAGGTGGTGACAGGGAACGTCTAGCTCTATATCCAGGTGGATGATCTAGTTGAGGAACGTCTAGCTCTATATCCAGGTGGGTGATCTAGTTGAGAAACGTCTAGCTCTATATCCAGGTGGATGATCTAGTTGATGAACGTCTAGCTCTATATCCAGGTGGATGATCTAGTTGAGGAACGTCTAGCTCTATATCCAGGTGGATGATCTAGTTGAGGAACGTCTAGCTCTATATCCAGGTGGGTGATCTAGTTGAGAAACGTCTAGCTCTATATCCAGGTGGATGATCTAGTTGAGGAACGTCTAGCTCTATATCCAGGTGGGTGATCTAGTTGAGAAACGTCTAGCTCTATATCCAGGTGGATGATCTAGTTGATGAACGTCTAGCTCTATATCCAGGTGGATGATCTAGTTGAGGAACGTCTAGCTCTATAGCTAGGTGGATGATCTAGTTGGGGAACGTCTAGCTCTATAAACACGGTGGATGATCTAGTTGATGACGTCTAGCTCTATATCAGCTAGGGGTTGTGACGAGAGAGAGGAGAGAGGAGGGAGGCTGTTGAGGATGAGAACATCTTACAACATGATATGACAGGAGCTTGGGGTTGGGTTACTGATCTGGAACAACTCTGCCCCCTAGTGGTCTTCATCCAATACTACTACTGAAACCTCAGAACAGTCACCCAGCCTGGTTGGATAATACTACTACTGAAACCTCAGAACAGTCACCCAGCCTGGTTGGATAATACTACCACTGAAACCTCAGAACAGTCACCCAGCCTGGTTGGATAATACTACCACTGAAACCTCAGAACTGTCACCCAGCCTGGTTGGATAATACTACCACTGAAACCTCACAACAGTCACCCAGCCTGGTTGGATAATACTACTACTGAAACCTCAGAACAGTCACCCAGCCTGGTTGGATAATACTACTACTGAAACCTCAGAACAGTCACCCAGCCTGGTTGGATAATACTACTACTGAAACCGCAGAACAGTCACCCAGCCTGGTTGGATAATACTACTGAAACCTCAGAACAGTCACCCAGCCTGGTTGGATAATACTACCACTGAAACCTCAGAACAGTCACCCAGCCTGGTTGGATAATACTACTACTGAAACCTCAGAACAGTCACCCAGCCTGGTTGGATAATACTACTACTGAAACCTCAGAACAGTCACCCAGCCTGGTTGGATAATACTACTGAAACCTCAGAACAGTCACCCAGCCTGGTTGGATAATACTACTACTGAAACCTCAGAACAGTCACCCAGCCTGGTTGGATAATACTACCACTGAAACCTCAGAACAGTCACCCAGCCTGGTTGGATAATACTACTACTGAAACCTCAGAACAGTCACCCAGCCTGGTTGGATAATACCACTGAAACCTCAGAACAGTCACCCAGCCTGGTCCTGGAGAGCTACATGGTGCATGGTTTAGTTCCAGCCCACCACTAACAAACCTGATTCAGATAACTTCAAGAAGACTCTGATTAGCTGAATCAGGTGTGTTAGTGCAGGGCTGGAACAAACGTTTTCACAGCCTGTAGTTGTCCAGGACCAGGACCAGGGTTGGAGACTAGTGGGCTAATGAGACCTGTAGTTGTGAAGGACCAGGACCAGGTGTTGGAGACTAGTGGGCTAATGAGACCTGTAGTTGTCCAGGACCAGGGTTGGAGACTAGTGGGCTAATGAGACCTGTAGTTGTCCAGGACCAGGGTTGGAGACTAGTGGGCTAATGAGACCTGTAGTTGTCCAGGACCAGGGTTGGAGACTAGTGGGCCAATGAGACCTGTACTTGTCCAGGACCAGGGTTGGAGACTAGTGGGCTAATGAGACCTGTAGTTGTCCAGGACCAGGGTTGGTGACTAGTGGGCTAATGAGACCTGTAGTTGTCCAGGACCAGGGTTGGAGACTAGTGGGCTAATGAGACCTGTAGTTGTCCAGGACCGGGGTTGGTGACTAGTGGGCTAATGAGACCTGTAGTTGTCCAGGACCAGGGTTGGAGACAAGTGGGCCAATGAAACCTGTAGTTGTCCAGGACCAGGGTTAGTGACTAGTGGGCTAATGAGACCTGTAGTTGTCCAGGACCAGGGTTGGAGACTAGGGGGCTAATGAGACCTGTAGTTGTCCAGGACCAGGGTTGGAGACTAGGGGGCCAATGAGACCTGTAGTTGTCCAGGACCAGGGTTGGAGACTAGTGGGCCAATGAGACCTGTAGTTGTCCAGGACCAGGACCAGGGTTGGAGACTAGTGGGCCAATGAGACCTGTAGTTGTCCAGGACCAGGGTTGGAGACTAGTGGGCTAATGAGACCTGTAGTTGTCCAGGACCAGGGTTGGAGACTAGTTGGCTAATGAGACCTGTAGTTGTCCATGACCAGGATCAGGGTTGTTGACTAGTGGACTAATGAGACCTGTAGTTGTTCAGGACCAGGACCAGAGTTGGTGACTAGTGGGCTAATGAGACCTGTAGTTGTCCAGGACCAGGGTTGGAGACTAGTGGGCTAATGAGACCTGTAGTTGTCCAGGACCAGGACCAGGGTTGGAGACTAGTGGGCCAATGAGACCTGTAGTTGTCCAGGACCAGGGTTGGAGACTAGTGGGCTAATGAGACCTGTGGTTGTCCAGGACCAGGACCAGGGTTGGAGACTAGTGGGACAATGAGACCTGTAGTTGTCCAGGACCAGGGTTGGAGACTAGTGGGCTAATGAGACCTGTAGTTGTCCAGGACCAGGGTTGGTGACTAGGGGGCTAATGAGACCTGTAGTTGTTCAGGACCAGGGTTGGAGACTAGTGGGCTAATGAGACCTGTAGTTGTCCAGGACCAGGGTTGGTGACTAGTGGGCTAATGAGACCTGTAGTTGTCCAGGACCAGGACCAGGGTTGGAGACTAGTGGGCTAATGAGACCTGTAGTTGTCCAGGACCAAGGCCAGGGTTGGTGACTAGTGGACTAATGAGACCTGTAGTTGTTCAGGACCAGGACTAGGGTTGGAGACTAGTGGGCTAATGAGACCTGTAGTTGTCCAGGACCAGGGTTGGAGACTAGTGGGCTAATGAGACCTGTAGTTGTCCAGGACCAAGACCAGGGTTGGTGACTAGTGGACTAATGAGACCTGTAGTTGTTCAGGACCAGGACCAGAGTTGGTGACTAGTGGGCTAATGAGACCTGTAGTTGTCCAGGACCAGGGTTGGAGACTAGTGGGCTAATGAGACCTGTAGTTGTCCATAACCAGGGTTGGAGACTAGTGGGCTGATGAGACCTGTAGTTGTCCAGGACCAGGGTTGGAGACTAGTGGGCCAATGAGACCTGTAGTTGTCCAGGACCAGGGTTGGTGACTAGTGGGCCAATGAGACATGTAGTTGTCCAGGACCAGGGTTGGTGACTAGTGGGCTAATGAGACCTGTAGTTGTCCAGGACCAGGGTTGGAGACTAGTGGGCCAATGAGACCTGTAGTTGTCCAGGACCAGGGTTGGTGACTAGTGGGCTAATGAGACCTGTAGTTGTCCAGGACCAGGGTTGGAGACTAGCGGGCTAATGAGACCTGTAGTTGTCCAGGAGCAGGGTTGGAGACTAGGCGGCCAATGAGACCTGTAGTTGTCCAGGACCAGGGTTGGAGACTAGTGGGCTAATGAGACCTGTAGTTGTCCAGGACCAGGGTTGGAGACTAGGGGGCTAATGAGACCTTTAGTTGTCCAGGACCAGGACAAGGGTTGGAGACTAGTGGGCCAATGAGACCTGTAGTTGTCCAGGACCAGGGTTGGAGACAAGGGAGCTAATGAGACCTGTAGTTGTCCAGGACCAGGGTTGGAGACTAGTGGTCTAATGAGACCTGTAGTTGTCCAGGACCAGGGTTGGAGACTAGTGGGCTAATGAGACCTGTAGTTGTCCAGGACCAGGGTTGGAGACTAGGGGGCTAATGAGACCTGTAGTTGTCCAGGACCAGGGTTGGAGACTAGTGGGCTAATGAGAACTGTAGATGTCCAGGACCAGGGTTGGAGACTAGTAGGCCAATGAGACCTGTAGTTGTCCAGGACCAGGGACAGGGATGGAGACTAGTGGGCTAATGAGACCTGTAGTTGTCCAGGACCAGGACCAGGGTTGGTGACTTGTTGGCTAATGAGACCTGTAGTTGTCCAGGACCAGGGACAGGGTTGGTGACTAGTGGGCCAATGAGACCTGTAGTTGTCCAGGACCAGGGTTGGTGACTAGTGGGCTAATGAGACCTGTAGTTGTCCAGGACCAGGGCCAGGGTTGGTGACTAGTGGGCCAATGAGACCTGTAGTTGTCCAGGACCAGGGTTGGAGACTAGTGGGCTAATGAGACCTGTAGTTGTCCAGGACCAGGGTTGGAGACTAGTGGGCTAATGAGACCTGTAGTTGTCCAGGACCAGGACAAGGGTTGGAGACTAGTGGACCAATGAGACCTGTAGTTGTCCAGGACCAGGATTGGATACAAGGGAGCTAATGAGCCCTGTAGTTGTCCAGGACCAGGGTTGGAGACTAGTGGTCTAATGAGACCTGTAGTTGTCCAGGACCATGGTTGGAGACTAGTGGGCTAATTAGACCTGTAGCTGTCCAGGACCAGGACCAGGGTTGGAGACTAGGGGGCTAATGAGACCTGTAGTTGTCCAGGACCAGGGTTGGTGACTAGGGAGCCAATGAGACCTGTAGTTGTCCAGGACCAGGGTTGGAGACTAGTGGGCCAATGAGACCTGTAGTTGTCCAGGACCAGGGTTGGAGACTAATGGGCCAATGAGACATGTAGTTGTCCAGGACCAGGACCAGGGTTGGTGACTAGGGAGCTAATGAGACCTGTAGTTGTCCAGGACCAGGACCAGGGTTGGTGACAAGTGGGCCAATGAGACCTGTAGTTGTCCAGGACCAGGGGTGGTGACTAGTGGGCTAATGAGACCTGTAGTTGTCCAGGACCAGGGGTGGAGACTAGTGGGCTAATGAGACCTGTAGTTGTCCACACCAGGGGTGGAGACTAGGGGGCTAATGAAACCTGTAGTTGTCCAGGACCAGGACCAGGGTTGGAGACTAGTGGGCCAATGAGACCTGTAGTTGTCCAGGACCAGGGGTGGAGACTAGTGGGCTAATGAGACCTGTAGTTGTCCAGGACCAGGGGTGGAGACTAGTGGGCTAATGAGACCTGTAGTTGTCCAGGACCAGGACCATGGTTGGTGACTAGTGGGCTAATGAGACCTGTAGTTGTCCAGGACCAGGACCAGGGTTGGTGACTAGTGGGCTAATGAGACCTGTAGTTGTCCAGGACCAGGACCAGGGTTGGTGACTAGTGGGCTAATGAGACCTGTAGTTGTCCAGGACCAGGACCAGGGTTGGAGACTAGTGGGCCAATGAGACCTGTAGTTGTCCAGGACCAGGGGTGGAGACTAGTGGGCTAATGAGACCTGTAGTTGTCCAGGACCAGGGGTGGAGACTAGTGGGCTAATGAGACCTGTAGTTGTCCAGGACCAGGACCATGGTTGGTGACTAGTGGGCTAATGAGACCTGTAGTTGTCCAGGACCAGGACCAGGGTTGGTGACTAGTGGGCTAATGAGACCTGTAGTTGTCCAGGACCAGGACCAGGGTTGGAGACTAGTGGGCTAATGAGACCTGTAGTTGTCCAGGACCAGGACCAGGGTTGGTGACTAGTGGGCTAATGAGACCTGTAGTTGTCCAGGACCAGGACCAGGGTTGGTGACTAGTGGGCTAATGAGACCTGTAGTTGTCCAGGACCAGGACCAGGGTTGGTGACTAGTGGGCTAATGAGACCTGTAGTTGTCCAGGACCAGGACCAGGGTTGGTGACTAGTGGGCTAATGAGACCTGTAGTTGTCCAGGACCAGGCCAGGTTGGTGACTAGTGGGCTAATGAGACCTGTAGTTGTCCAGGACCAGGACCATGGTTGGTGACTAGTGGACTAATGAGACCTGTAGTTGTCCAGGACCAGGGTTGGTGACTAGTGGGCTAATGAGACCTGTAGTTGTCCAGGACCAGGGTTGGAGACTAGTGGGCTAATGAGACCTGTAGTTGTCCAGGACCAGGACCAGGGTTGGTGACTAGTGGGCTAATGAGACCTGTAGTTGTCCAGGACCAGGGTTAGAGACTAGTGGGCTAATGAGACCTGTAGTTGTCCAGGACCAGGGTTGGAGACTAGTGGGCTAATGAGACCTGTAGTTGTCCAGGACCAGGACCAGGGTTGGAGACTAGTGGGCTGTTGAACCTCGCCTCGCTGCAGGGTTTAGCGGACCAGGAAGGATTATCAAATTATTTCACGCGTCATCACTGTCACAGCTGGGTGTGTGTTTGCGTCTGTGTGTGTGTGTGTGTGTGTGTGTGTGTGTGTGTGTGTGTGTGTGTGTGTGTGTGTGTGTGTGTGTGTGTGTGTGTGTGTGTGTGTGTGTGTGTGTGAGACCGTGGTCATTAATCCCTCCCGGTAGGACGCTGTGGGACGTGTGGCCGTAAACCGACCTGGAATTTCCTCAATAAAGTTTTAATCTTTACTGGAAGCCACACAGAGCTGGAGATCTAACTGGACCTTCAGCACAAAGAGCTGGAGATCTGACTGGACCTTCAGCCTCACGGAGCTGGAGATCTGACTGGACCTTCAGCCTCACGGAGCTGGAGATCTAACTGGACCTTCAGCCTCACGGAGCTGGAGATCTAACTGGACCTTCAGCCTCACGGAGCTGGAGATCTGACTGGACCTTCAGCCTCACGGAGCTGGAGATCTGACTGGACCTTCAGCCTCACGGAGCTGGAGATCTGACTGGACCTTCAGCACAAAGAGCTGGAGATCTAACTGGACCTTCAGCCTCACGGAGCTGGAGATCTGACTGGACCTTCAGCCTCACAGAGCTGGAGATCTGACTGGACCTTCAGCCTCACGGAGCTGGAGATCTGACTGGACCTTCAGCCTCACGGAGCTGGAGATCTGACTGGACCTTCAGCACAAAGAGCTGGAGATCTAACTGGACCTTCAGCACAAAGAGCTGGAGATCTGACTGGACCTTCAGCCTCACGGAGCTGGAGATCTGACTGGACCTTCAGCACAAAGAGCTGGAGATCTGACTGGACCTTCAGCCTCACGGAGCTGGAGATCTAACTGGACCTTCAGCCTCACGGAGCTGGAGATCTGACTGGACCTTCAGCCTCACGGAGCTGGAGATCTAACTGGACCTTCAGCACAAAGAGCTGGAGATCTGACTGGACCTTCAGCCTCACGGAGCTGGAGATCTGACTGGACCTTCAAGCACAAAGAGCTGGAGATCTGACTGGACCTTCAGCCTCACGGAGCTGGAGATCTGACTGGACCTTCAGCCTCACGGAGCTGGAGATCTGACTGGACCTTCAGCCTCACGGAGCTGGAGATCTGACTGGACCTTCAGCCTCACGGAGCTGGAGATCTGACTGGACCTTCAGCCTCACGGAGCTGGAGATCTGACTGGACCTTCAGCCTCACGGAGCTGGAGATCTAACTGGACCTTCAGCACAAAGAGCTGGAGATCTGACTGGACCTTCAGCCTCACGGAGCTGGAGATCTGACTGGACCTTCAGCCACACGCTCACTTTGTATTAACTTCCAGATTGACAACAGAATTGCACGGGACAGAACATGGGTTGCAGGGGACAGAACATGGGTTGCAGGGGACAGAACATGGGTTGCAGGGGACAGGACATGGGTTGCAGGGGACAGCTGTTGGTGGTAGCAGGGCTGGTTGTGGTGAAGGCTAGTTGGGGAGCAGGGCTGGTTGGTGGTAGCAGGGCTGGTTGATGGTAGTAGGGCTGGTTGGTGGTAGCAGGGCTGGTTGGTGGTAGCAGGGCTGGTTGGTGGTAGTAGGGCTGGTTGATGGTAGCAGGGCTGGTTGGTGGTAGTAGGGCTGGTTGGTGGTAGCAGGGCTGGTTGGTGGTAGCAGGGCTGGTTGATGGTAGCAGGGCTGGTTGGTGGTAGCAGGGCTGGTTGGTGGTAGCAGGGCTGGTTGATGGTAGTAGGGCTGGTTGGTGGTAGCAGGGCTGGTTGGTGGTAGTAGGGCTGGTTGGTGGTAGCAGGGCTGGTTGGTGGTAGTAGGGCTGGTTGGTGGTAGCAGGGCTGGTTGGTGGTAGTAGGGCTGGTTGGTGGTAGTAGGGCTGGTTGATGGTAGTAGGGCTGGTTGATGGTAGCAGGGCTGGTTGGTGGTAGTAGGGCTGGTTGGTGGTAGCAGGGCTGGTTGGTGGTAGTAGGGCTGGTTGATGGTAGTAGGGCTGGTTGGTGGTAGCAGGGCTGGTTGGTGGTAGTAGGGCTGGTTGGTGGTAGTAGGGCTGGTTGGTGGTAGTAGGGCTGGTTGGTGGTAGTAGGGCTGGTTGATGGTAGTAGGGCTGGTTGGTGGTAGCAGGGCTGGTTGGTGGTAGCAGGGCTGGTTGGTGGTAGTAGGGCTGGTTGGTGGTAGTAGGGCTGGTTGGTGGTAGCAGGGCTGGTTGATGGTAGCAGGGCTGGTTGGTGGTAGCAGGGCTGGTTGGTGGTAGTAGGGCTGGTTGGTGGTAGTAGGGCTGGTGTGGGAGGGCGGGTGGTAGCAGGGCTGGTTGATGGTAGTAGGGCTGGTTGGTGGTAGTAGGGCTGGTTGGTGGTAGTAGGGCTGGTTGATGGTAGTAGGGCTGGTTGGTGGTAGTAGGGGCTGGTTGGTGGTAGTAGGGCTGGTTGATGGTAGTAGGGCTGGTTGATGGTAGTAGGGCTGGTTGGTGGTAGTAGGGCTGGTTGGTGGTAGTAGGGCTGGTTGATGGTAGCAGGGCTGGTTGGTGGTAGCAGGGCTGGTTGGTGGTAGTAGGGCTGGTTGGGCTGGTTGGTGGTAGCAGGGCTGGTTGATGGTAGTAGGGCTGGTTGGTGGTAGCAGGGCTGGTTGGTGGTAGTAGGGCTGGTTGGTGGTAGTAGGGCTGGTTGATGGTAGCAGGGCTGGTTGATGGTAGTAGGGCTGGTTGATGGTAGTAGGGCTGGTTGATGGTAGCAGGGCTGGTTGGTGGTAGTAGGGCTGGTTGGTGGTAGCAGGGCTGGTTGATGGTAGTAGGGCTGGTTGGTGGTAGTAGGGCTGGTTGGGCTGGTTGGTGGTAGCAGGGCTGGTTGATGGTAGCAGGGCTGGTTGATGGTAGTAGGGCTGGTTGGTGGTAGTAGGGCTGGATGGTGGTAGTAGGGCTGGTTGGTGGTAGTAGGGCTGGTTGGTGGTAGTAGGGCTGGTTGATGGTAGTAGGGCTGGTTGGTGGTAGTAGGGCTGGTTGGTGGTAGTAGGGCTGGTTGGTGGTAGTAGGGCTGGTTGGGATGGTTAGTGGTAGCAGGGCTGGTTGGTGGTAGTAGGGCTGGTTGGTGGTAGCAGGGCTGGTTGATGGTAGTAGGGCTGGTTGGTGGTAGCAGGGCTGGTTGGGCTGGTTGGTGGTAGTAGGGCTGGTTGGTGGTAGCAGGGCTGGTTGGTGGTAGTAGGGCTGGTTGGTGGTAGTAGGGCTGGTTGGTGGTAGTAGGGCTGGTTGGTGGTAGTAGGGCTGGTTGGTGGTAGCAGGGCTGGTTGGTGGTAGTAGGGCTGGTTGGGCTGGTTGATGGTAGTAGGGCTGGTTGGTGGTAGTAGGGCTGGTTGATGGTAGCAGGGCTGGTTGAGTGGTAGTAGGGCTGGTTGAGGCTGGTTGGTGGTAGTAGGGCTGGTTGGGCTGGTTAGTGGTAGCAGGGCTGGTTGGTGGTAGTAGGGCTGGTTGGTGGTAGTAGGGCTGGTTGGTGGTAGTAGGGCTGGTTGGTGGTAGCAGGGCTGGTTGGTGGTAGCAGGGCTGGTTGGTGGTAGCAGGGCTGGTTGGTGGTAGTAGGGCTGGTTGGTGGTAGTAGGGCTGGTTGGGCTGGTTGATGGTAGCAGGGCTGGTTGATGGTAGTAGGGCTGGTTGGGCTGGTTGGTGGTAGTAGGGCTGGTTGTGGTAGCAGGGCTGGTTGAGTGGTAGCAGGGCTGGTTGGTGGTAGCAGGGCTGGTTGGTGGTAGCAGGGCTGGTTGGTGGTAGCAGGGCTGGTTGGTGGTAGCAGGGCTGGTTGATGGTAGCAGGGCTGGTTGGTGGTAGTAGGGCTGGTTGGTGGTAGCAGGGCTGGTTGGTGGTAGCAGGGCTGGTTGTGGTAGAGGGCTGGTTGATGGAAGCAGGGCTGGTTGGTGGTAGTAGGGCTGGTTGATGGTAGCAGGGCTGGTTGATGGTAGCAGGGCTGGTTGATGGTAGCAAGGCTGGTTGGTGGTAGCAGGGCTTGTTGATGGTAGCAGGGCTTGTATGTGGTAGCAGGGCTGGATGATAGTTTCAGGGATATTTGGGTTAGACTGGCTGGCCGAGGACACGAGACCTTGAACAAGTCCCAAGGTTTCCTGTGGGAGAGGGAGAGAGATGGCTGTGAGGGAGCCAGCGGTCCATAGCAGGTTTGGGTTGGTCTCTCTCACTCGTCACCAACAAATTACACTCTATTGGTCATATGATACACACACACACACACACACACACACACACACACACACACACACACACACACACACACACACACACACATACACACAAACACACACACACGTGTGTTGGTATATTGGCCATATAATATACACTACATTTTACACACTATCACATATAATATACACTACATTATACACAATATCACATATAATACAATACACACTACATTAGTACACACTATCACATATAATACATTATACACTACATTATACACACTATCACATATAATATAATATACACTACATTATACACACTATCACGAATAATAGAATATACACTACATTATACACACTATTACATATAATATAATATACACTACATTATACACACTATCACATATAATATACACTACATTATACACACTATCACATATAATATACACTACATTATACACACTAACACATATAATATACACTACATTATACACACTATGACATATAATATACACTACATTATACACACTATCACATATAATATAAACTACATTATACACACTATCACATATAATACAATACACACTACATTAGTACACACTATCACATATAATACATTATACACTACATTATACACACTATCACATATAATACAATATACACTACATTATACACACTATCACATATAATATAATATACACTACATTATACACACTATCACTAATAATAGAATATACACTACATTATACACACTATTACATATAATATTATATACACTACATTATACACACTATCACATATAATATACACTACATTATACACACTATCACTAATAATAGAATATACACTACATTATACACACTATTACATATAATATAATATACACTACATTATACACACTATCACATATAATATAATATACACTACATTATACACACTATCACATATAATATACACTACATTATACACACTATCACATATAATATACACTACATTATACACACTATCACATATAATATACACTAAATTATACACACTACCACATATATAATATACACTACATTATACACACTATTACATATAATATACACTACATTATACACACTATCACTAATAATAGAATATACACTACTTTATACACACTATTACATATAATATAATACACACTACATTTTACACACTATCACATATAATATACACTACATTATACACACTATCACCTATAATATACACTACATTATACACACTATCACATATAATATAATATACACTACATTATACACACTATCACATATAATACACACTACATTATACACACTATCACATATAATATACACTACATTATACACACTATCACATATAATACAAAATACATTACATTATACACACTATCACATATAATACAATATACACTACATTATACACACTATCACATATAATACAATATACACTACATTATACACACTACCACATATAATATACACTACATTATACACACTATCACATATAATACAATATACACTACATTATACACACTATCACATATAATATACACTACATTAGTACACACTATCACATATAATACAATATACACTACATTATACACACTATCACATATAATATACACTACATTAGTACACACTATCACATATAATATAATATACACTACATTATACGCACTACCACATATAATATAATATACACTACATTATACACACTATCACATATAATACACACTACATTATACACACTATCACATATAATATAATATACACTACATTATACACACTATCACATATAATATACACAATATTATACACACTATCACATATAATATACACTACATTATACACACTATCACATATAATATAATACACACTACATTATACACACTATCACATATAATATAATATACACTACATAATACACACTATCACATATAATACAATACACACTGCATTTTACACACTATCACATATAATATAATATACACTACATTATACACACTATCACATATAATACACACTACATTATACACATTATCACATATAATATAATACACACTACATTATACACAATATCACATATAATATACACTACATTATACACACTATCACATATAATATACACCACATTATACACACTATCACATATAATACAACATACACTACATTATTCACACTATCACATATAATATAATATACACTACATTATACACACGATCACATATAATACAAAATACATGACATTATACACACTATCACATATAATATAATATACACTACATAATACACACTATCACATATAATACAATACACACTACATTTTACACACTATCACATATAATATAATATACACTACATTATACACACTATCACATATAATATAATATACACTACATTATACACACTATCACATATAATACACACTACATTATGCACATTATCACATATAATATAATACACACTACATTATACACAATATCACATATAATATACACTACATTATACACACTATAACATATAATATACACCACATTATACACACTATCACATATAATACAACATACACTACATTATTCACACTATCACATATAATATATTATACACTACATTATACACACGATCACATATAATACAAAATACATGACATTA
The DNA here is from genome assembly GCF_965601325.2 of Salmo salar. Classification (NCBI taxonomy): domain Eukaryota; kingdom Metazoa; phylum Chordata; class Actinopteri; order Salmoniformes; family Salmonidae; genus Salmo; species Salmo salar. Next base: position 4,954,440 of record NC_138294.1, read on the forward strand.
TACACACTACCACATATAATATAATATACACTACATAATACACACTATCACATATAATACAATACACACTACATTTTACACACTATCACATATAATATAATATACACTACATTATACACACTATCACATATAATATAATATACACTACATTATACACACTATCAAATATAATATACACCATATTATACACACTATCACATATAATACACACTACATTATACACACTATCACGTATAATATACACTACATTATACACACTATCACATATAATACAATATACACTACATTATACACACTATCACATATAATATACACTACATTATACACACTATCACATATAATATACACTACATTATACACACTATCACATATAATATACACTACATTATACACACTATCACATATAATATAATACACACTACATTATACACACTATCACATATAATACACACTACATTATACACACTATCACATATAATATAATATACAGTACAATAGTACACATTGTGTACTTCCTAACCTCGGAACACTATCACATATAATACATTATACACTACATTAGTACACACTATCACATATATAACAATATACACTACATTATACACACTATCACATATAATATAATATACACTACATTATACACACTATCACATATAATACAATATACACTACATTAGTACACACTATCACATATAATACAATATACACTACATTAGTACACACTATCACATATAATACAATACACACTACATTAGTACACACTATCACATATAATACAATATACACTACATTAGTACACACTATCACATATAATACAATATACACTACATTTGTACACACTATCACATATAATATAATATACACTACATTATACACACTATCACATATAATACACACTACATTATACACAAAATCACATATAATATACACTATATTATACACACTATCACATATAATATACACTACATTATACACACTATCACATATAATACAATATACACTACATTATACACACTACCACATATAATATAATATACACTACATTATACACACTATCACATATAATACACACTACATTATACACACTATCACATATAATATAATATACACTACATTATACACACTATCACATATAATATACACAATATTATACACACTATCACATATAATATACACTACATTATACACACTATCACATATAATATAATACACACTACATTATACACACTATCACATATAATATAATATACACTACATAATACACACTATCACATATAATACAATACACACTGCATTTTACACACTATCACATATAATATAATATACACTACATTATACACACTATCACATATAATACTATATACACTACATTATACACACTATCACATATAATATAATATACACTACATTATACACACTATCAAATATAATATACACCATATTATACACACTATCACATATAATACACACTACATTATACACACTATCACGTATAATATACACTACATTATACACACTATCACATATAATACAATATACACTACATTATACACACTATCACATATAATATACACTACATTATACACACTATCACATATAATATACACTACATTATACACACTATCACATATAATATAATACACACTACATTATACACACTATCACATATAATACACACTACATTATACACACTATCACATATAATATAATATACAGTACAATAGTACACATTGTGTACTTCCTAACCTCGGAACACTATCACATATAGTACATTATACACTACATTAGTACACACTATCACATATAATACAATATACACTACATTATACACACTATCACATATAATATAATATACACTACATTATACACACTATCACATATAATACAATATACACTACATTAGTACACACTATCACATATAATACAATATACACTACATTAGTACACACTATCACATATAATACAATATACACTACATTAGTACACACTATCACATATAATACAATATACACTACATTATACACACTATCACATATAATACAATATACACTACATTATACACACTATCACATATAATATAATATACACTACATTATACACACTATCACATATAATACAATATACACTACATTAGTACACACTATCACATATAATACAATATACACTACATTAGTACACACTATCACATATAATACAATACACACTACATTAGTACACACTATCACATATAATACAATATACACTACATTAGTACACACTATCACATATAATACAATATACACTACATTAGTACACACTATCACATATAATACAATATACACTACATTATACACACTACCACATATAATATAATATACACTACATTATACACACTATCACATATAATACACACTACGTTATACACACTATCACATATAATATCAATACTACACTACATTAGTACACACTATCACATATAATATACACTACATTATACACACTATCACATATAATACAATATACACTACATTATACACACTACCACATATAATATAATATACACTACATTATACACACTATCACATATAATACACACTACATTATACACACTATCACATATAATATAATATACACTACATTATACACACTATCACATATAATATACACAATATTATACACACTATCACATATAATATACACTACATTATACACACTATCACATATAATATAATACACACTACATTATACACACTATCACATATAATATAATATACACTACATAATACACACTATCACATATAATACAATACACACTACATTTTACACACTATCACATATAATATAATATACACTACATTATACACACTATCACATATAATACTATATACACTACATTATACACACTATCACATATAATATAATATACACTACATTATACACACTATCAAATATAATATACACCATATTATGCACACTATCACATATAATACACACTACATTATACACACTATCACGTATAATATACACTACATTATACACACTATCACATATAATACAATATACACTACATTATACACACTAT
>NC_138294.1:4965000-4972500 GCF_965601325.2 Salmo salar
CTGGTCTCCCTATGCTAGCCCTGTGTTAGCCTGGTATCCCTATGCTAGCTCTGTGTTAGCCTGGTATCCCTCTGCTAGCCCTGTATTAGTCTGGTATCCCTAAGCTAGCTCTGTGTTAGCCTGGTATCCCTCTGCTAGCCCTGTATTAGTCTGGTATCCCTAAGCTAGCTCTGTGTTAGCCTGGTATCCCTATGCTAGCCCTGTATTAGTCTGGTATCCCTAAGCTAGCTCTGTGTTAGCCTGGTATCCCTACGCTAGCCCTGTGTTGGCCTGGTCTACCTACGCTAGCCCTGTGTTAGCCTGGTATCCCTCTGCTAGCCCTGTGTTAGCCTGGTATCCCTACGCTAGCCCTGTGTTAGCCTGGTCTCCCTACGCTAGCCCTGTGTTAGCCTGGACTCCTATGCTAGCCCCGTGTTAGCCTGGTATCCCAACGCTAGCACTGTGTTAGCCTGTTATCCCTACGCTAGCCCTGTGTTAGCCTGGTCTCCCTACGCTAGCCCTGTGTTAGCCTGGACTCCTATGCTAGCCCCGTGTTAGCCTGGTATCCCTACGCTAGCCCTGTGTTAGCCTGGTATCCCTCTGCTAGCCCTGTGTTAGCCTGGTATCCCTACGCTAGCCCTGTGATATGCCTGGTACCCCTACACTAGCCCTGTGTTCGCCTGGTATCCCTACGCTAGCCCTGTGTTAGCCTGGTCTCCCAATGCTAGCCCTGTGTTAGCCTGGTCTCCCTACGCTAGCCCTGTGTTAGCCTGGTACCCCTACAATAGCCCTGTGTTCGCCTGGTATCCCTACGCTAGCCCTGTGTTAGCCTGGTATCCCTCTGCTAGCCCTGTGTTAGCCTGGTCTCCTTATGCTAGCCCTGTGTTAGCCTGCTATCCCTCTGCTAGCCCTGTGTTAGCCTGGTACCCCTACGCTAGCCCTGTGTTAGCCTGGTCTCCCAATGCTAGCCCTGTGTTAGCCTGGTCTCCCTACGCTAGCCCTGTGTTAGCCTGGTACCCCTACACTAGCCCTGTGTTCGCCTGGTATCCCTACGCTAGCCCTGTGTTAGCCTGGTATCCCTCTGCTAGCCCTGTGTTAGCCTGGTACCCCTACGCTAGCCCTGTGTTAGCCTGGTATCCCTATGCTAGCCCTGTGTTAGCCTGGTCTCCTTATGCTAGCCCTGTGTTAGCCTGGTATCCCTACGCTAGCCCTGTGTTAGTCTGGTATCCCTAAGCTAGCTCTGTGTTAGCCTGGTATCCCTACGCTAGCCCTGTGATAGCCTGGTACCCCTACGCTAGCCCTGTGTTAGCCTGGTCTCCCTACGCTAGCCCTGTGTTAGCCTGGTATCCCGACGCTAGCCCTGTGTTAGCCTGGTATCCCTATGCTAGCCCTGCGTTAGCCTGGTAGCCCAACGCTAGCCCTGTGTTAGCCTGGTATCCCTCTGCTAGCCCTGTGTTAGCCTGGTACCCCTACACTAGCCCTGTGTTCGCCTGGTCTCCCTACGCTAGCCCTGTGTTAGCCTGGTATCCCTCTGCTAGCAATGTGTTAGCCTGTTACCCCTACGCTAGCCCTGTGTTCGCCTGGTCTCCCTATGCTAGCCCTGTGTTAGCCTGGTCTCCTATGCTAGCCCCGTGTTAGCCTGGTATCCAAACGCTAGCCCTGTGTTAGCCTGTTATCCCTACGCTAGCCCTGTGTTAGCCTGGACTCCTATGCTAGCCCTGTGTTAGCCTGGACTCCTATGCTAGCCCCGTGTTAGACTGGTCTCCCTACGCTTGCCCTGTGTTAGCCTGGTATCCCTACGCTAGCCCTGTGTTAGCCTGGTATCCCTCTGCTAGCCCTGTGTTAGCCTGGTATCCCTACGCTAGCCCTGTGTTAGCCTGCTATCCCTCTGCTAGCCCTGTGTTAGCCTGGTACCCCTACACTAGCCCTGTGTTCGCCTGGTATCCCTACGCTAGCCCTGTGTTAGCCTGGTATCCCTCTGCTAGCCCTGTGTTAGCCTGGTACCCCTACGCTAGCCCTGTGTTAGCCTGGTCTCCTTATGCTAGCCCTGTGTTAGCCTGCTATCCCTCTGCTAGCCCTGTGTTAGCCTGGTACCCCTACGCTAGCTCTGTGTTAGCCTGGTCTCCCAATGCTAGCCCTGTGTTAGCCTGGTCTCCCTACGCTAGCCCTGTGTTAGCCTGGTACCCCTACACTAGCCCTGTGTTCGCCTGGTATCCCTACGCTAGCCCTGTGTTAGCCTGGTATCCCTACGCTAGCCCTGTGATAGCCTGGTACCCCTACGCTAGCCCTGTGTTAGCCTGGTCTCCCTACGCTAGCCCTGTGTTAGCCTGGTATCCCGACGCTAGCCCTGTGTTAGCCTGGTATCCCTATGCTAGCCCTGCGTTAGCCTGGTAGCCCAACGCTAGCCCTGTGTTAGCCTGGTCTCCTAATGCTAGCCCTGTGTTAGCCTGGTATCCCTATGCTAGCCCTGTGTTAGCCTGGTCTCCCTACGCTAGCCCTGTGTTAGCCTGGTCTCCCTATGCTAGCCCTGTGTTAGCCTGGTCTCCCTATGATAGCCCTGTGTTAGCCTGGTCTCCCTATGCTAGCCCTGTGTTAGCCTGGTATCCCTATGCTAGCCCTGTGTTAGCCTGGTAGCCCAACGCTATCCCTGTGTTAGTCTGGTATCCCTAAGCTAGCTCTGTGTTAGCCTGGTCTCCCTATGCTATCCCTGTGTTAGCCTGGTCTCCCTATGCTATCCCTGTGTTAGCCTGGTCTCCCTACGCTAGCCCTGTGTTAGCCTGGTACCCCTACAATAGCCCTGTGTTCGCCTGGTATCCCTACGCTAGCCCTGTGTTAGCCTGGTATCCCTCTGCTAGCCCTGTGTTAGCCTGGTCTCCTTATGCTAGCCCTGTGTTAGCCTGCTATCCCTCTGCTAGCCCTGTGTTAGCCTGGTACCCCTACGCTAGCCCTGTGTTAGCCTGGTCTCCCAATGCTAGCCCTGTGTTAGCCTGGTCTCCCTACGCTAGCCCTGTGTTAGCCTGGTACCCCTACACTAGCCCTGTGTTCGCCTGGTATCCCTACGCTAGCCCTGTGTTAGCCTGGTATCCCTCTGCTAGCCCTGTGTTAGCCTGGTACCCCTACGCTAGCCCTGTGTTAGCCTGGTATCCCTATGCTAGCCCTGTGTTAGCCTGGTACCCTACACTAGCCCTGTGTTCGCCTGGTCTCCCTACGCTAGCCCTGTGTTAGCCTGGTATCCCTCTGCTAGCCCTGTGTTAGCCTGGTACCCCTACGCTAGCCCTGTGTTCGCCTGGTCTCCCTATGCTAGCCCTGTGTTAGCCTGGTCTCCTATGCTAGCCCCGTGTTAGCCTGGTATCCAAACGCTAGCCCTGTGTTAGCCTGTTATCCCTACGCTAGCCCTGTGTTAGCCTGGGACTCCTATGCTAGCCCTGTGTTAGCCTGGACTCCTATGCTAGCCCCGTGTTAGCCTGGTCTCCCTACGCTTGCCCTGTGTTAGCCTGGTATCCCTACGCTAGCCCTGTGTTAGCCTGGTATCCCTCTGCTAGCCCTGTGTTAGCCTGGTATCCCTACGCTAGCCCTGTGTTAGCCTGCTATCCCTCTGCTAGCCCTGTGTTAGCCTGGTACCCCTACACTAGCCCTGTGTTCGCCTGGTATCCCTACGCTAGCCCTGTGTTAGCCTGGTATCCCTCTGCTAGCCCTGTGTTAGCCTGCTATCCCTCTGCTAGCCCTGTGTTAGCCTGGTACCCCTACGCTAGCCCTGTGTTAGCCTGGTCTCCCAATGCTAGCCCTGTGTTAGCCTGGTCTCCCTACGCTAGCCCTGTGATATGCCTGGTACCCCTACACTAGCCCTGTGTTCGCCTGGTATCCCTACGCTAGCCCTGTGTTAGCCTGGTCTCCCAATGCTAGCCCTGTGTTAGCCTGGTCTCCCTACGCTAGCCCTGTGTTAGCCTGGTACCCCTACAATAGCCCTGTGTTCGCCTGGTATCCCTACGCTAGCCCTGTGTTAGCCTGGTATCCCTCTGCTAGCCCTGTGTTAGCCTGGTCTCCTTATGCTAGCCCTGTGTTAGCCTGCTATCCCTCTGCTAGCCCTGTGTTAGCCTGGTACCCCTACGCTAGCCCTGTGTTAGCCTGGTCTCCCAATGCTAGCCCTGTGTTAGCCTGGTCTCCCTACGCTAGCCCTGTGTTAGCCTGGTACCCCTACACTAGCCCTGTGTTCGCCTGGTATCCCTACGCTAGCCCTGTGTTAGCCTGGTATCCCTCTGCTAGCCCTGTGTTAGCCTGGTACCCCTACGCTAGCCCTGTGTTAGCCTGGTATCCCTATGCTAGCCCTGTGTTAGCCTGGTCTCCTTATGCTAGCCCTGTGTTAGCCTGGTATCCCTACGCTAGCCCTGTGTTAGTCTGGTATCCCTAAGCTAGCTCTGTGTTAGCCTGGTATCCCTACGCTAGCCCTGTGATAGCCTGGTACCCCTACGCTAGCCCTGTGTTAGCCTGGTCTCCCTACGCTAGCCCTGTGTTAGCCTGGTATCCCGACGCTAGCCCTGTGTTAGCCTGGTATCCCTATGCTAGCCCTGCGTTAGCCTGGTAGCCCAACGCTAGCCCTGTGTTAGCCTGGTATCCCTCTGCTAGCCCTGTGTTAGCCTGGTACCCCTACACTAGCCCTGTGTTCGCCTGGTCTCCCTACGCTAGCCCTGTGTTAGCCTGGTATCCCTCTGCTAGCAATGTGTTAGCCTGTTACCCCTACGCTAGCCCTGTGTTCGCCTGGTCTCCCTATGCTAGCCCTGTGTTAGCCTGGTCTCCTATGCTAGCCCCGTGTTAGCCTGGTATCCAAACGCTAGCCCTGTGTTAGCCTGTTATCCCTACGCTAGCCCTGTGTTAGCCTGGACTCCTATGCTAGCCCTGTGTTAGCCTGGACTCCTATGCTAGCCCCGTGTTAGACTGGTCTCCCTACGCTTGCCCTGTGTTAGCCTGGTATCCCTACGCTAGCCCTGTGTTAGCCTGGTATCCCTCTGCTAGCCCTGTGTTAGCCTGGTATCCCTACGCTAGCCCTGTGTTAGCCTGCTATCCCTCTGCTAGCCCTGTGTTAGCCTGGTACCCCTACACTAGCCCTGTGTTCGCCTGGTATCCCTACGCTAGCCCTGTGTTAGCCTGGTATCCCTCTGCTAGCCCTGTGTTAGCCTGGTACCCCTACGCTAGCCCTGTGTTAGCCTGGTCTCCTTATGCTAGCCCTGTGTTAGCCTGCTATCCCTCTGCTAGCCCTGTGTTAGCCTGGTACCCCTACGCTAGCTCTGTGTTAGCCTGGTCTCCCAATGCTAGCCCTGTGTTAGCCTGGTCTCCCTACGCTAGCCCTGTGTTAGCCTGGTACCCCTACACTAGCCCTGTGTTCGCCTGGTATCCCTACGCTAGCCCTGTGTTAGCCTGGTATCCCTACGCTAGCCCTGTGATAGCCTGGTACCCCTACGCTAGCCCTGTGTTAGCCTGGTCTCCCTACGCTAGCCCTGTGTTAGCCTGGTATCCCGACGCTAGCCCTGTGTTAGCCTGGTATCCCTATGCTAGCCCTGCGTTAGCCTGGTAGCCCAACGCTAGCCCTGTGTTAGCCTGGTCTCCTAATGCTAGCCCTGTGTTAGCCTGGTATCCCTATGCTAGCCCTGTGTTAGCCTGGTCTCCCTACGCTAGCCCTGTGTTAGCCTGGTCTCCCTATGCTAGCCCTGTGTTAGCCTGGTCTCCCTATGATAGCCCTGTGTTAGCCTGGTCTCCCTATGCTAGCCCTGTGTTAGCCTGGTATCCCTATGCTAGCCCTGTGTTAGCCTGGTAGCCCAACGCTATCCCTGTGTTAGTCTGGTATCCCTAAGCTAGCTCTGTGTTAGCCTGGTCTCCCTATGCTATCCCTGTGTTAGCCTGGTCTCCCTATGCTATCCCTGTGTTAGCCTGGTCTCCCTACGCTAGCCCTGTGTTAGCCTGGTACCCCTACAATAGCCCTGTGTTCGCCTGGTATCCCTACGCTAGCCCTGTGTTAGCCTGGTATCCCTCTGCTAGCCCTGTGTTAGCCTGGTCTCCTTATGCTAGCCCTGTGTTAGCCTGCTATCCCTCTGCTAGCCCTGTGTTAGCCTGGTACCCCTACGCTAGCCCTGTGTTAGCCTGGTCTCCCAATGCTAGCCCTGTGTTAGCCTGGTCTCCCTACGCTAGCCCTGTGTTAGCCTGGTACCCCTACACTAGCCCTGTGTTCGCCTGGTATCCCTACGCTAGCCCTGTGTTAGCCTGGTATCCCTCTGCTAGCCCTGTGTTAGCCTGGTACCCCTACGCTAGCCCTGTGTTAGCCTGGTATCCCTATGCTAGCCCTGTGTTAGCCTGGTCTCCTTATGCTAGCCCTGTGTTAGCCTGGTATCCCTACGCTAGCCCTGTGTTAGTCTGGTATCCCTAAGCTAGCTCTGTGTTAGCCTGGTATCCCTACGCTAGCCCTGTGATAGCCTGGTACCCCTACGCTAGCCCTGTGTTAGCCTGGTCTCCCTACGCTAGCCCTGTGTTAGCCTGGTATCCCGACGCTAGCCCTGTGTTAGCCTGGTATCCCTATGCTAGCCCTGCGTTAGCCTGGTAGCCCAACGCTAGCCCTGTGTTAGCCTGGTATCCCTCTGCTAGCCCTGTGTTAGCCTGGTACCCCTACACTAGCCCTGTGTTCGCCTGGTCTCCCTACGCTAGCCCTGTGTTAGCCTGGTATCCCTCTGCTAGCCCTGTGTTAGCCTGTTACCCCTACGCTAGCCCTGTGTTCGCCTGGTCTCCCTATGCTAGCCCTGTGTTAGCCTGGTCTCCTTATGCTAGCCCTGTGTTAGCCTGGTATCCCTACGCTAGCCCTGTGTTAGTCTGGTATCCCTAAGCTAGCTCTGTGTTAGCCTGGTATCCCTACGCTAGCCCTGTGATAGCCTGGTACCCCTACGCTAGCCCTGTGTTAGCCTGGTCTCCCTACGCTAGCCCTGTGTTAGCCTGGTATCCCGACGCTAGCCCTGTGTTAGCCTGGTATCCCTATGCTAGCCCTGCGTTAGCCTGGTAGCCCAACGCTAGCCCTGTGTTAGCCTGGTATCCCTCTGCTAGCCCTGTGTTAGCCTGGTACCCCTACACTAGCCCTGTGTTCGCCTGGTCTCCCTACGCTAGCCCCGTGTTAGCCTGGTATCCCTCTGCTAGCCCTGTGTTAGCCTGTTACCCCTACGCTAGCCCTGTGTTCGCCTGGTCTCCCTATGCTAGCCCTGTGTTAGCCTGTTATCCCTACGCTAGCCCTGTGTTAGCCTGGACTCCTATGCTAGCCCTGTGTTAGCCTGGACTCCTATGCTAGCCCCGTGTTAGCCTGGTCTCCCTACGCTTGCCCTGTGTTAGCCTGGTATCCCTACGCTAGCCCTGTGTTAGCCTGGTATCCCTCTGCTAGCCCTGTGTTAGCCTGGTATCCCTACGCTAGCCCTGTGTTAGCCTGCTATCCCTCTGCTAGCCCTGTGTTAGCCTGGTACCCCTACACTAGCCCTGTGTTCGCCTGGTATCCCT
>NC_138294.1:4977500-4980000 GCF_965601325.2 Salmo salar
CATGGAATATAAAGCCTGCATGGACACATATTCCAACTAGGAATATAAATTGTTATTCCGACTACATGGAATATAAAGCCTGCATGGACACATATTCCAACTAGGAATATAAATGGTTATTCCTACTACATGGAATATAAAGCCTGCATGGACACATATTCCAACTAGGAATATAAATTGTTATTCCGACTACATGGAATATAAAGCCTCCATGGACACATATTCCAACTAGGAATATAAATTGTTATTCCGACTACATGGAATATAAAGCCTGCATGGACACATATTCCAACTAGGAATATAAATGGTTATTCCGACTACATGGAATATAAAGCCTCCATGGACACATGATGATTAGTAAGTGGTGGTCTAAGACCTGAAAACAGAAACCTACCTGTTAACTAACGTTAGTGAAATATTTACCTTGTTTAACGCAGCGTTAAAGCACACTACCTTCTCGGAGTGTTAACTAACGCGAAACAAATGTCCGAGAACTATTTCATATTGGTATACAGGTAGTCTCTAAGACATAATGAACAGGTGAGGTAGTCTCTAAGACATAATGAACAGGTGTGGTAATGAACAGGTGTGGTAGTCTCTAAGACATAATGAACAGGTGAGGTAGTCTCTAAGACATAATGAACAGGTGTGGTAGTCTCTAAGACATAATGAACAGGTGAAGTAGTCTATAAGACATAATGAACAGGTGTGGTAGTCTCTAAGACATAATGAACAGGTGTGGTAGTCTCTAAGACATAATGAACAGGTGTGGTAGTCTCTAAGACATAATGAACAGGTGAGGTAGTCTCTAAGACATAATGAACAGGTGTGGTAGTCTCTAAGACATAATGAACAGGTGAGGTAGTCTCTAAGACATAATGAACAGGTGAGGTAGTCTCTAAGACATAATGAACAGGTGAGGTAGTCTCTAAGACATAATGAACAGGTGTGGTAGTCTCTAAGACATAATGAACAGGTGTGGTAGTCTCTAAGACATAATGAACAGGTGAGGTAGTCTCTAAGACATAATGAACAGGTGAGGTAGTCTCTAAGACATAATGAACAGGTGTGGTAGTCTCTAAGACATAATGAACAGGTGTGGTAGTCTCTAAGACATAATGAACAGGTGAGGTAGTCTATAAGACATAATGAACAGGTGTGGTAGTCTCTAAGACATAATGAACAGGTGTGGTAATGAACAGGTGTGGTAGTCGCTAAGACATAATGAACAGGTGTGGTAGTCTCTAAGACATAATGAACAGGTGTGGTAATGAACAGGTGTGGTAGTCGCTAAGACATAATGAACAGGTGTGGTAGTCTCTAAGACATAATGAACAGGTGTGGTAGTCTCTAAGACATAATGAACAGGTGAGGTAATGAACAGGTGAGGTAGTCTCTAAGTCATAATGAACAGGTGAGGTAGTCTCTAAGACATAATGAACAGGTGTGGTAATGAACAGGTGAGGTAGTCTATAAAGACATAATGAACAGGTGTGGTAGTCTATAAGACATAATGAACAGGTGAGGTAGTCTCTAAGACATAATGAACAGGTGTGGTAGTCTCTAAGACATAATGAACAGGTGAGGTAGTCTATAAGACATAATGAACAGGTGTGGTAGTCTCTTAAGACATAATGAACAGGTGTGGTCGTATCTAAGACATAATGAACAGGTGAGGTAGTCTATAAGACATAATGAACAGGTGACGTAGTCTCTAAGACATAATGAACAGGTGTGGTAGTCTCTAAGACATAATGAACAGGTGTGGTAATGAACAGGTGAGGTAGTCTCTAAGACATAATGAACAGGTGTGGTAGTCTCTAAGACATAATGAACAGGTGTGGTAGTCTCTAAGACATAATGTACAGGTGTGGTAGTCTCTAAGACATAATGAACAGGTGTGGTAGTCTCTAAGACATAATGAACAGGTGTGGTGGTCTCTAAGACATAATGAACAGGTGAGGTAGTCTATAAGACATAATGAACAGGTGTGGTAGTCTCTAAGACATAATGAACAGGTGAGGTAGTCTATAAGACATAATGAACAGGTGTGGTAGTCTCTAAGACATAATGAACAGGTGTGGTAGTCTCTAAGACATAATGAACAGGTGTGGTAGTCTCTAAGACATAATGAACAGGTGAGGTAGTCTCTAAGACATAATGAACAGGTGAGGTAGTCTCTAAGACATAATGAACAGGTGAGGTAGTCTCTAAGACATAATGAACAGGTGTGGTAGTCTCTAAGACATAATGAACAGGTGTGGTAGTCTATAAGACATAATGAACAGGTGTGGTAGTCTATAAGACATAATGAACAGGTGAGGTAGTCTCTAAGACATAATGAACAGGTGTGGTAGTCTCTAAGACATAATGAACAGGTGTGGTAGTCTCTAAGACATAATGAACAGGTGTGGTAATGAACAGGTGAGGTAGTCTATAAGTAATAATGAACAGGTGTGGTAGTCTCTAAGACATAATGAACAGGTGTGGTAGTCTCTAA
>NC_138294.1:4987500-4992500 GCF_965601325.2 Salmo salar
TACTACATTAGACCAGGGCCCATAGTGTATACATTAGGGCCCATAGTGTACTACATTAGACCAGGGCCCATAGTGTACTACATTAGACCAGGGCCCATAGTGTACTACATTAGACCAGGGCCCATAGTGTACTACATTAGACCAGGGCCCATAGTGTACTACATTAGGGCCCATAGTGTACTACATTAGACCAGGGCCCATAGTGTACTACATTAGACCAGGGCCCATAGTGTACTACATTAGACCAGGGCCCATAGTGTACTACATTAGACCAGGGCCCATAGTGTACTACATTAGACCAGGGCCCATAGTGTACTACATTAGACCAGGGCCCATAGTGTACTACATTAGACCAGGGCCCATAGTGTACTACATTAGACCAGGGCCCATAGTGTACTACATTAGACCAGGGCCCATAGTGTACTACATTAGACCAGGGCCCATAGTGTACTACATTAGACCAGGGCCCATAGTGTACTACATTAGACCAGGGCCCATAGTGTACTACATTAGACCAGGGCCCATAGTGTACTACATTAGACCAGGGCCCATAGTGTACTACATTAGACCAGGGCCCATAGTGTACTACATTAGACCAGGGCCCATAGTGTACTACATTAGACCAGGGCCCATAGTGTACTACATTAGACCAGGGCCCATAGTGTACTACATTAGACCAGGGCCCATAGTGTACTACATTAGACCAGGGCCCATAGTGTACTACATTAGACCAGGGCCCATAGTGTACTACATTAGACCAGGGCCCATAGTGTACTACATTAGACCAGGGCCCATAGTGTACTACATTAGACCAGGGCCCATAGTGTACTACATTAGACCAGGGCCCATAGTGTACTACATTAGACCAGGGCCCATAGTGTACTACATTAGACCAGGGCCCATAGTGTACTACATTAGACCAGGGCCCATAGTGTACTACATTAGACCAGGGCCCATAGTGTACTACATTAGACCAGGGCCCATAGTGTACTACATTAGACCAGGGCCCATAGTGTACTACATTAGACCAGGGCCCATAGTGTACTACATTAGGGCCCATAGTGTACTACATTAGACCAGGGCCCATAGTGTACTACATTAGACCAGGGCCTATAGTGTACTACATTAGACCAGGGCCCATAGTGTACTACATTAGACCAGGGCCCATAGTGTACTACATTAGACCAGGGCCCATAGTGTACTACATTAGACCAGGGCCCATAGTGTACTACATTAGACCAGGGCCCATAGTGTACTACATTAGACCAGGGCCCATAGTGTACTACATTAGACCAGGGCCCATAGTGTACTACATTAGACCAGGGCCCATAGTGTACTACATTAGACCAGGGCCCATAGTGTACTACATTAGACCAGGGCCCATAGTGTACTACATTAGACCAGGGCCCATAGTGTACTACATTAGACCAGGGCCCATAGTGTACTACATTAGACCAGGGCCCATAGTGTACTACATTAGACCAGGGCCCATAGTGTACTACATTAGACCAGGGCCCATAGTGTACTACATTAGACCAGGGCCCATAGTGTACTACATTAGACCAGGGCCCATAGTGTACTACATTAGACCAGGGCCCATAGTGTACTACATTAGACCAGGGCCCATAGTGTACTACATTAGACCAGGGCCCATAGTGTACTACATTAGACCAGGGCCCATAGTGTACTACATTAGACCAGGGCCCATAGTGTACTACATTAGACCAGGGCCCATAGTGTACTACATTAGACCAGGGCCCATAGTGTACTACATTAGACCAGGGCCCATAGTGTACTACATTAGACCAGGGCCCATAGTGTACTACATTAGACCAGGGCCCATAGTGTACTACATTAGACCAGGGCCCATAGTGTACTACATTAGACCAGGGCCCATAGTGTACTACATTAGACCAGGGCCCATAGTGTACTACATTAGACCAGGGCCCATAGTGTACTACATTAGACCAGGGCCCATAGTGTACTACATTAGACCAGGGCCCATAGTGTACTACATTAGACCAGGGCCCATAGTGTACTACATTAGACCAGGGCCCATAGTGTACTACATTAGACCAGGGCCCATAGTGTACTACATTAGACCAGGGCCCATAGTGTACTACATTAGACCAGGGCCCATAGTGTACTACATTAGACCAGGGCCCATAGTGTACTACATTAGACCAGGGCCCATAGTGTACTACATTAGACCAGGGCCCATAGTGTACTACATTAGACCAGGGCCCATAGTGTACTACATTAGACCAGGGCCCATAGTGTACTACATTAGACCAGGGCCCATAGTGTACTACATTAGACCAGGGCCCATAGTGTACTACATTAGATCAGAGCCCATAGTGTACTACATTAGACCAGGGCCCATAGTGTACTACATTAGGGCCCATAGTGTACTACATTAGGGCCCATAGTGTACTACATTAGACCAGGGCCCATAGTGTACTACATTAGACCAGGGCCTATAGTGTACTACATTAGACCAGGGCCCATAGTGTACTACATTAGGGCCCATAGTGTACTACATTAGACCAGGGCCCATAGTGTACTACATTAGACCAGGGCCCATAGTGTACTACATTAGACCAGGGCCCATAGTGTACTACATTAGGGCCCATAGTGTACTACATTAGACCAGGGCCCATAGTGTACTACATTAGACCAGGGCCCATAGTGTACTACATTAGACCAGGGCCTATAGTGTACTACATTAGACCAGGGCCCATAGTGTACTACATTAGGGCCCATAGTGTACTACATTAGACCAGGGCCCATAGTGTACTACATTAGACCAGGGCCCATAGTGTACTACATTAGACCAGGGCCCATAGTGTACTACATTAGGGCCCATAGTGTACTACATTAGACCAGGGCCCATAGTGTACTACATTAGACCAGGGCCCATAGTGTACTACATTAGACCAGGGCCTATAGTGTACTACATTAGACCAGGGCCCATAGTGTACTACATTAGGGCCCATAGTGTACTACATTAGACCAGGGCCCATAGTGTACTACATTAGACCAGGGCCTATAGTGTACTACATTAGACCAGGGCCCATAGTGTACTACATTAGAGCCCACAGTGTACTACATTAGACCAGGGCCCATAGTGTACTACATTAGACCAGGGCCCATAGTGTATACATTAGGGCCCATAGTGTACTACATTAGACCAGGGCCCATAGTGTACTACATTAGACCAGGGCCCATAGTGTACTACATTAGACCAGGGCCCATAGTGTACTACATTAGACCAGGGCCCATAGTGTACTACATTAGACCAGGGCCCATAGTGTACTACATTAGACCAGGGCCCATAGTGTACTACATTAGACCAGGGCCCATAGTGTACTACATTAGACCAGGGCCCATAGTGTACTACATTAGACCAGGGCCCATAGTGTACTACATTAGACCAGGGCCCATAGTGTACTACATTAGACCAGGGCCCATAGTGTACTACATTAGACCAGGGCCCATAGTGTACTACATTAGACCAGGGCCCATAGTGTACTACATTAGACCAGGGCCCATAGTGTACTACATTAGACCAGGGCCCATAGTGTACTACATTAGACCAGGGCCCATAGTGTACTACATTAGACCAGGGCCCATAGTGTACTACATTAGACCAGGGCCCATAGTGTACTACATTAGACCAGGGCCCATAGTGTACTACATTAGACCAGGGCCCATAGTGTACTACATTAGACCAGGGCCCATAGTGTACTACATTAGACCAGGGCCCATAGTGTACTACATTAGACCAGGGCCCATAGTGTACTACATTAGACCAGGGCCCATAGTGTACTACATTAGACCAGGGCCCATAGTGTACTACATTAGACCAGGGCCCATAGTGTACTACATTAGACCAGGGCCCATAGTGTACTACATTAGACCAGGGCCCATAGTGTACTACATTAGGGCCCATAGTGTACTACATTAGACTACTTGGCTGTTTCTCCTGATAACAACATGCCTTGTCTTTAACGACACTTTCAATCTCCTTATTTTAACATAGATTTGGCGTGTGTGTGTGTGTGTGTGTGTGTGTGTGTGTGTGTGTGTGTGTGTGTGTGTGTGTGTGTGTGTGTGTGTGTGTGTGAAACTCTTATCAGTGGACCTAACACGTGGTTTTACAGGGCGATGTTTAACAGAGGGCACAACACAGTATGGATGACCCTCACACACACACACACACACACACACCACACACACACACACACACACACACACACAGTATAGTTGTTATCAGTGGTGTGACGGCATCAGTGTTACGGGTGATAGTGTGAAACAGTGTGTGCTGTGGCCTTGAGGACGACGCTTGCTGATTAGCTGAAGGAATGTGTTTTTATCTGAGGATAGCTAACGCCAGCTAACGCTAGCTCATAACCTAGAGCAAGTTCATGGTGCTATCTCAGAACGCTAACTCATTACACAAGTAATGCTAGCATATAATGCTGTAATGCATATAATGTTAACCAGTAGTGCTAACTCATAATCCTAACCCATGAAGCTAACTCCTAGTGCTAGCCCATAAAGCGAACTCATAATCCTAGCCCATGAAGCTAACTCATAATCCTAACCCATGAAGCTAACTCCTAGTGCTAGCCCATAAAACTAACTCATAATCTAGCCCATGAAGCTAACTCCTAGTGCTAGCCGATGAAGTTAGCTCATAATGCTAGCCCATAAAGCTAACTCCTAGTGCTAGCCCATAAAGCCAGCTCCTAGTGCTAGCCCATGAAGCTAACTCCTAGTGCTAGCCCATAAAGCCAGCTCCTAGTGCTAGCCCATAAAGCTAACTCCTAGTGCTAGCCCATAAAGCTAACTCCTAGTGCTAGCCCATAAAGCCAGCTCCTAGTGCTAGCCCATAAAGCTAACTCCTAGTGCTAGCCCATAAAGCTAACTCCTAGTGCTAGCCCATAAAGCTAACTCCTAGTGCTAGCCCATCAAGCTAACATCTAGTGCTAGCCCAT
>NC_138294.1:4995000-5005000 GCF_965601325.2 Salmo salar
TTTAAAGGAGAGGAGAGAGGGGGAGATGGGAGAGGGGAGGGGGAGGGGAGAGTGTGGGAGAGAGAGACAGAGTTGGGAGGGAGGGAGGAGGGGGGGAGAGAGGAGAGAGGGGGAGATGGGAGAGGAGAGGGCGAGAGGGGGGAGGGGAGAGTGTGGGAGAGTGTGGGAGAGAGACAGAGTTGGGAGGGAGGGAGGAGGGGGGGAGAGAGGAGAGAGGGGGAGATGGGAGAGGGGAGGGGGAGATGGGGGAGGGGAGAGTGTGGGAGAGAGACAGAGTTGGGAGGGAGGAGGGGGGGAGAGGAGAGAGGGGGAGATGGGAGAGGAGAGGGCGAGAGGGGGGAGGGGAGAGTGTGGGAGAGAGAGACAGAGTTGGGAGGGAGGGAGGGGGGGGGGAGAGAGGAGGGGGGGGAGGAGAGGGCGAGAGGGGCGAGGGGAGAGTGCGGGAGAGAGAGACAGAGTTGGGAGGGAGAGAGGAGGGGGGGAGAGAGGAGAGAGGGGGAGATGGGAGAGGAGAGGGCGAGAGGGGGGAGGGGAGAGTGTGGGAGAGAGAGACAGAGTTGGGAGGGAGGAGGGGGGAGAGAGAGGAGAGAGGGGGAGATGGGAGAGGAGAGGGCGAGAGGGGGGAGGGGAGAGTGTGGGAGAGAGAGACAGAGTTGGGAGGGAGAGAGGAGGGGGGGAGAGAGGAGAGAGGGGAAATGAACCTTTATTTAACTAGGCAAGTCAGTTAAGAACAAATTCTTTGGTGATGTGGACACCAAGGAACATGAAACTCTCGACCCGCTCCACTACATCCCCGTCGATGTTCATGGGGGCCTGTTCGGCCCTCCTTTAAGTCCTGTAGTCCACGATCATCTCCTTTGTCTCGCTCACGTTGAGGGAGAGGTTGTTGTCCTGGCACCACACGGCCAGGTCTCTGACCTCCTCCCTATAGGGCCCGTCTCGTCGTTGTCGGTGATCAGGCCTACTACTACCACTGTTGTGCCGTCAGCAAACTTAATGATGGCCGTTGCAGTTGTGAGTGAACTGGAAGTACAGGAAAGGGTCTGAGCACGTACCCCTTGATAACTGACTGTAGACTACTCATTCTCCTTTATGATGGCCGTTGGAGCAGTATATTACAGGTAGATTGCTGGGTTAATTCCTGTTTATTGCTGGGTTTGTCGACAAGGCAGATTCCTTTAGGTTTTACAATGGGCTTAGGTGGGCCTTTGGAGAGCGTGTGTGTGTGTGTGTGTGTGTGTGTGTGTGTGTGTGTAATGATTGAAGGAGGGATGTTTTTCTGTCCTCCGTCATTCGAGTCACTCATTCCCTCGTTCGTGCCATCCTGTGGTTTAACGGTTTGATCTGATGGCCTGGTGACCTGGGCGTCCGGTCACACGAACACAATAACCTTCTGATGGGGATTGACTGGCAGTTCATCTTTCATCTGGTTTCACATCAACAGGGTTAGAGAAGGGGGAAAGGCTCTCTCTCTCTCTCTCTCTCTGTCTCTCTCTCTCTCTCTCTCTCTCTCTCTCTCTCTGTCTTTCTCTCTCTCTCTCTCTCTCTCTCTGTCTCTCTCTCTCTCTCTCTCTCTCTCTCTCTCTATCTCTCCCTCTCTCTCCCGCGCTCTCTCTCTCTCTCTCTCTCACCATCTCTCTCTCTGTCTGTCTCTCTCTCTCTCTGTCTCTCTCTCTCTCTCTCTCTCTCTCTCTCTCTCTCCCTTTCTCTCTCTCTCTCTCTCTCTCTCTCTCTCTCATTCTCTCTCTCTCATTCTCTCTCTCTCTCTCTCTCTCTCTGTCTCTCTCTCTCTGTCTCTGTTTCTCTCTCTCTCTCCCTCTCTTTCTCTCTCTCTCTCTGTCTTTCTCTCTCTCTCTCTCTCTCTCTCTCTCTCTCTCTCAAATTCAGATTGCTTTATTGGCATGAAATACAAGTGGTAGATAGCCAAACCAGTACAGTGGTACATTATTACAGTAAGGACAGTATAGAGGTACATCATTACAGTAAGGACAGTACAGTAGTAGATATATAAACCAGTACAGTGGTACATTATTACAGTAAGGACAGTATAGAGGTACATTATTACAGTAAGGACAGTACAGTAGTAGATATATAAACCAGTACAGAGGTACATTATTACAGTAAGGACAGTATAGAGGTACATTATTACAGTAAGGACAGTATAGAGGTACATTATTACAGTAAGGACAGTACAGTGGTACATTATTACAGTAAGGACAGTGCAGTGGTACATTATTACAGTAAGGACAGTACAGTGGTACATCATTACAGTAAGGACAGTACAGTGGTACATCATTACAGTAAGGACAGTATAGAGGTATATCATTACAGTAAGGACAGTATAGAGGTACATAATTACAGTAAGGACAGTACAGTGGTTCATCATTACAGTAAGGACAGTATAGAGGTACATCATTACAGTAAGGACAGTATAGAGGTACATTATTACAGTAAGGACAGTATAGAGGTACATCATTACAGTAAGGACAGTATAGAGGTACATTATTACAGTAAGCACAGTACAGCGGTACATTATTACAGTAAGGACAGTATAGTGGTACATCATTACAGTAAGGACAGTATAGAGGTACATTATTACAGTAAGCACAGTACAGCGGTACATTATTACAGTAAGGACAGTATAGTGGTACATCATTACAGTAAGGACAGTATAGAGGTACATTATTACAGTAAGGACAGTATAGTGGTACATTATTACAGTAAGGACAGTATAGAGGTACATTATTACAGTAAGGACAGTATAGAGGTGCATTATTACAGTAAGGACAGTATAGCGGTACATTATTACAGTAAGGACAGTACAGTGGTACATCATTACAGTAAGGACAGTACAGAGGTACATTATTACAGTAAGGACAGTATAGCGGTACATTATTACAGTAAGGACAGTACAGAGCAGTGAGAGAACATGGATGATGGGTCCATTATGTACTTGTCAGTTATATACAATGTAAACACTACAAGGAATGAATGGTCATGGGATGTGCCTCAGGCTGTGACAATCATATATCTGGCTGTTATATTAACATGTCTGTCATTATGAATAGATACATACATATATATACATATATATATATGCATATATATATATATATGCATATATATATATATATATATATATATATATATATATATATATATATATATATATATATATATATATACAGTGTTTTAACGACGGGGCAATAGTTAAAGTACCTGGTAGAAAAATGAACATTAAATTATCCATTGCACCTGTACATAGCCCATCTGTATAATAGCCCATCTACCTACCTCATCCCCATATTGTTTTTTATTTTATTTATTTTGCTCCTTTTGCAGCCCAGTACATCTACTTGCACATTCATCTTCTGCACGTCTATCACTCCAGTGTTTAATTGCTATATTGTAATTATTTCGCACCACTACGGCCTATTTATTGCCTTACCTCCTTTATCCTACCTCATTTGCATACACTGTATATAGACTTTCTCTATTGTGTTATTGGCTGTATGTTTTGTTTATTATACTCCATGTGTAACTCTGTGTTGTTGTTTGTGCCGCACTGCTTTGCTTTTATCTTGGCCGGGTCGCAGTTGTAAAATGAGAACTTGTTCTCAACTAGCCTACCTGGTTAAATAAAGGTGAAATAAAAAAATTTAAAATTCTGGCAACAGCACTGTTGGATATTCCTGTAGTCAGCATGCCAATTGCACCCTCCTCCCTCAAAACTTGAGACATCTGTGGCGTTGTGTTGTGTGACAAAACTGCACATTTTAGAGTGATCTTTGTTTGTCCCCAGCACAAGGTGCACCTGTGCAAAGTTAATTATTTTTAAATGGACAGTAAACATTTACACTCACAAAAGTTCCAAAGGAATAAAGACATTTCAAATATATTACTGTCTATATACAGTGTTGTAACGATGTGTAAAAAAGTACAAAAGGTAAAATAAATAAACATAAATATGGGTTGTATTTACAATGGTGTTTGTTCTTCACTGGTTGACCTTTTCTTGTGGCAACAGGTCACAAATCCTGCTGTTGTGATGGAACACTGTGGTATTTCACCCAGTAGATATGGGAGTTTATCAAGATTGGGTTTGTTTTCGAATTCTTTGTGGATCTGTGTAATCTGCGGGAAATATGTGTCTCTAATATGGTCATACATTTGGCAGGAAGTTAGGCAGTGCAGTTCAGTTTCCACCTCATTTTGTGGGCAGTGTTGCACATAGCCTGTCTTCTCTTGAGAGCCCAGGTCTGCCTACGGCGGCCTTTCTCAATAGCAAGGCTATGCTCACTGAGTCTGTACATATTTCCTTAAGTTTGGGTCAGTCACAGTGGTCAGGTATTCTGCTACTGTGTCCTCTCTGTTTGGGGACAAATAACATTCTAGTTTTCTCAGTTTTTTTTGTTAATTCTTTCCAATGTGTCAAGTAATTATCTTTTTGTTTTCTCATGATTTGGTTGGTGTCTAATTGTGTTGCTGTCCCGGGGCTCTGTGGGGTCTGATTGTGTTGCTGTCCTGGGGCTCTGTGGGGTCTGTTTGTGTTGCTGTCCTGGGGCTCTGTGGGGTCTGATTGTGTTGCTGTCCTGGGGCTCTGTGGGGTCTGTTTGTGTTGCTGTCCTGGGGCTCTGTGGGGTCTGTTTGTGTTGCTGTCCTGGGGCTCGGTGGGGTCTGTTTGTGTTTGTGAACAGAGCCCCAGGACCAGCTTGCTTAGGGGACTCTTCTCCAGGTTCATCTCTCTGTAGGTGATGGCTTTGTTATGGAAGGTTTGGGAATCGCTTCCATTTAGCTGGTTGTAGAATTTAATGGCTCTTTTCTGGATTTTGATAATTAGCGGGTATCGGGCTAATTCTGCTCTGCGTGCATTATTTGGTGTTTTACGTTGTACACAGGGGATATTTTTGCAGAATTCTGCATTCAGAGTCTCAATTTGGTGTTTGTCCCATTTTGTGAATTCTTGGTTGGTGAGCGGACCCCAGACCTCACAACCATAAAGGGTAATGGGTTCTATAACTGATTCAAGTATTTTTTAACCAGATCCTAGTTTGTATGTCGAATTTTGATGTTCCTTTTGATGGCATAGGAGGCCCTTCTTGCCTTGTCTCTCAGCTCGTTCACAGCTTTGTGGAAGTTACCTGTGGCGCTGATGTTTAGGCCGAGGTATGTATAGTTTTTTGTGTGCTCTAGGGCAACGGTGTCTAGATGGAATTTGTATTTGTGTTCCTGGCAACTGGACCTTTTTTGGAACACCATTATTTTATTTTTGTCTTACTGAGATTTACTGTCAGGGCCCAGGTCTGTCAGGGCCCAGAAGTTGGGGACAGAAACACCAGATCATCAGTAAACAGTAGACATTTGACTTCAGATTCTAGTAGGGTGAGGGCCGGGTGCTGCAGACTGTTCTAGTGCCGTCGACAATACATTGATATAAATGTTGAAGAGGGTGGGGCTCAAGATGCATCCCTGTCTCACTCCACGACCCTGTAGGAAGAAATTTGTGTATTTTGCCAATTTTAACTGCCCACTTGTTGTTTGTGTACATGAACGTTATAATGTCGTATGTTTTTCCCCCCAACACCACTTTCCATCCATTTGTATAGCAGACCCTCAGACCCTCAGACCCTCAGACCCTCAGGCCCTCAGACCAAATTGAGTCAAAAGCTTTTTTTGAAATCAACAAAGACATGAGAAGACTTTGCCTTTGTTTTGGTTTGTCTGTTTGTCAATTAGGGTTTGCAGGGTGAATACGTGGTCTGTTGTACGGTAATTTGGTAAAAAGACAATTGGACATTTGCTCAGTACTTTGTTTTCACTGAGGAAATGTACAAGTCTGCTGTTAATGATAATGCAGAGGATTTTCTTAAGGTTGCTGTTGACGCATTATCCCACGGTAGTTACTGGGGTCAAATTTGTCTCCACTTTTGTGGATTGGGGGTGCTTAGTCCTTTGTTCCAAATATTGGGGAAGATGCCAGAGCTGAGGACGATGTTAAAGAGTTTCTCTCTAGGTTTCTTCCTAGGTTTTTTTTGGCCTTTCTAGGGAGTTTTTCCTAGGGAGTTTTTCCTAGCCACCGTGCTTCTACATCTGCATTGCTTGCTGTTTGGGGTTTTAGGCTGGGTTTCTGTACAGCACTTTGAGATATCAGCTGATGTACGAAGGGCTATATAAAAAATACATTTGATTGATTGAGTTTAAGTATAGCCCATTGGAATTTATGGTCTGTATATTTGATCATTTCATTGAGGATACCGTCAACACCACAGGCCTTTTTGGGTTGGAGGGTTTTGTAATTTGTCCTGTAGTTAATTCAAGGTAATTGGAGAATCCAGTGGGTTCTGGTCGTCTTCAATAGTTGATTCTAAGATTTGTATTTCAATCATGTTTCTCCGTTTTGGATAGATAACTATCCGTGTTGTTGTTTGTTTAGTGTTTGGAGAAGTGGTTCATCCATACATCTCCGTTCTGGATAGATAACTATCCGTGTTGTTGTTTGTTTAGTGTTTGGAGAAGCGGTTCATCCACACATCTCCGTTCTGGATAGATAACTATCCGTGTTGTTGTTTGTTTAGTGTTTGGAGAAGTGGTTCATCCACACATCTCCGTTCTGGATAGATAACTATCCGTGTTGTTGTTTGTTTAGTGTTTGGAGAAGTGGTTCATCCACACATCTCCGTTTTGGATAGATAACTATCCGTGTTGTTGTTTGTTTAGTGTTTGGAGAAGCGGTTCATCCACACATCTCCGTTTTGGATAGATAACTATCCGTGTTGTTGTTTGTTTACTGTTTGGAGAAGTGGTTCATCCACACATCTCCGTTTTGGATAGATAACTATCCGTGTTGTTGTTTGTTTAGTGTTTGGAGAAGTGGTTCATCCACACATCTCCGTTTTGGATAGATAACTATCCGTGTTGTTGTTTGTTTAGTGTTTAGAGAAGTGGTTCATCCACACATCTCCGTTTTGGATAGATAACTATCCGTGTTGTTGTTTGTTTAGTGTTTGGAGAAGCGGTTCATCCACACATCTCCGTTTTAGATAGATAACTATCCGTGTTGTTGTTTGTTTAGTGTTTTCAATTGTCCCAGAAGTGGTTCGATTCTATGGATTCTTCATTTACATTGAGGTGATTTCTGACGTGCTGTTCCTTCTTTCTCCGTAGTGTATTTCTGTATTGTTTTAGTGATTCACCATAGTGAAGGACTAGACTCAGGTTTTCTGTGTTTTGGGTTGGAAAAGGTTTCTCTATTTCTCTCTTCGGTTTTTTGCATTCTTCATCAAACCATTTGTCATTGTTGTTCATTTTCTTTGGTTTTCTGTTTGATAATTTCTTTTTTATTTGACAGGGAAACAGATCTCTCTCTCTCTCTGTCCCTCTCTCTCTCTCTCTCTCTGTCTCTCTCTCTCTGTCTCTCTCTCTCTCTCTCTCTCTCTGTCTCTCTCTCTCTCAAGGCTGTGTGTTAATAGGCCGCCACTCCCCCAGTCATTGATGCGAGAAGGAGCCGGTTTAGTTTCGATAGTCCTTGAAACTCTCCTTAATCTCTTCTCTTGACTCTCTCACTCTCCTTCTCCCCCTTTCCTCCTGATCAGTCCCTCTCATACACTCTGAAAATGTTCTGAAGAGTCTTTTAGGTTCAGATCTGAAGCTGTCTCCTTTAACCTCTCCTCCCATTCTCTCTCTCTCTCTCTCTCTCTCTCTCTCTGTCTCTCTCTTTCTCTCTCTCTCGTTCCCTGTATCTCTCTCTCTCTCTTTCTGTCTCTCTCTTTCTCTCTCTCTCATTCCCTGTATCTCTCTCTCTCAATCCAGTCAATTCAAGGAGCTTTACTGGTATGTGAAACATATGTTAACATCGCCAAAGCAAGTGAAGTAGATAATAAACAATAAAAATATACAGTAAACATTACACTCTCTCAATCTCTCCCCCTCTCTCTTTCCCTGAATCTCTCTCTCTCTCTCTCGTTCCCTGTATCTCTCTCTCTCTCTCTCTCTCTCTCTCTTTCTCTCACTCTCTCCCCTCTCTCACACACTCTCTCCCCCCTCTCTCACTCTCTCCCTCCTCTCTCGTTCCCTGACCAGGTAGAGGAGAACAACAGCAGTAGTCCAGACCTGGTAGGGTAACATTTTGAATCCCCCCCACAGGGTCTATAATCATCCACTCCAATCAGAACCCATTGATGTATAACAGACTGTGTAGAAGAAAACGTATATAAGACCCAATGGAAGGAGATGAACCCTCCAACTCATGACCAGACCACACCTTTAGCTTTACGCTCAACACCCCCCCCCCCCCACCACCACCACCACCTTCTATGACATCACTTCATCACCCTGACAACTGACCCCTCCCCACCCCCCACCACCTTCTATGACATCACTTCATCACCCTGACAACTGACCCCTCCCCCCCCACATCCTCTCCTCCCTGTTGCCCGGGCAACAAGAACATTGAAGGTACACTGAAGTATTTCTGAAGAGGTAAAAATCCATATTTAATGTTTCTGTTGTTTGTTCTATAGAAGAAAAAAAATTGAGAAAAAAAAGACAACATTTTACTTTGTTTTTCAAACTTTGGTTAACGTTTAAACAACACAAATATAACTAAATTAAAAAATAAAAATAAAATGATGAAGAAAAAAAAATACTACAGAAACTACTGAAGACATTTTATTTTTTATTTTTTTTTGAATTTATTAAAAGAGTTTGTATTTTTAAGTCGTTTTCATTCATCCATTCATGCTGTTAGCTGTTAGCTTCATAGATGAGTTTGCTTGTTGTTGCTTGTTGTTGGGGGTATCTATTAGTTTTCAGATATTGTAATACTGGGTATCATTTAAAAAACGTGTTTTTTTTTACGTTTTTTTTTTTTTTAGATGTGTTTGTTATGCTTCTGTTCTGGAACATGGCCGTCACTTCACTTGTCTCCTACAGCAGACTAGGACTGAATTGTTTTATTTTATCATGTTGTTGTTGTTGTTGTTGTTGTTCTGTACTTTATTCTAATTGTTTGTAATTGCTTGATTCTCACAAGGTGAACAAATATGGACAAAGGCGTTTATTATTTTGTATTGCTCTGCTAGCATACGCTATGTACGTTAAGCTAACATTAAACACATTATTAGCATTCGCTGAGCTAACAAAAGTTCTGTACTAGCGTACGCTAAGCTAACCGAAACACTCCGCTAAGCATATGCTAAGCTTACCCTGGGAAAAAAAAAACCTGTTAGCTTTATGCTAAGCTAGCAGCATCACACTCCGCTGAGCTTCAACCCCACTGAAAAGCCTTTCTACTGCAGTGCCTTTCAACTCTGTCTCTGGGTTTCGACTATTGTACCTTTCAACTACAACAGGTCTTAAGATCTCTGAGTTCAACTGCAGCGCCTGTTTAGTGGAAATTATGTTTTTACTCTCTACACTACACTAGCATATCACAGAATACTACAATACTACATGCCCAAAAGACCCTTAAAAAAAAAAACCAGCTTTGTGACTGCTTCATTCTCAGTGGTAGCTAGTGTGGCTGTTGGAACAGAGACTACGGCCGGGATTCAATCCCAAAACTGTGTCATCGACCGCTTGACGTTTTAAAGGTCATTTTCTAATCGAGCAGCAGCATCGTCGAAAAAAGCCGCGATCAGATTGAATCCCTGCCTGTATCTCTCTGGTCCAGGATCTCTTTGGTTTCATACCAACCCGAACACAAACCTAGTCTTCTCTATCTCTATCTATCTATCTATCTCTCTATCTATCTCTCTCTCTCTCTCTCTCTCTCTCTCTCTCTCTCTCTCGCTCTCTCTCTCTCGCTCTCTCTCTCTCTCTCTCTCTCTCTCGCTCATTTCAAAAAGGCAACAGATTTCCCGTAAAAGATATGAAGAGCGAATGTATTTTTTTTTTTATACATTCAGTGTTTTGTACGTGTGCGTGTAGCAAACATAGAAGGCATCATACAAAAAACATCTGTCAGCTTAAGTTACAGCTGGTATCTTTATGCACGGGCTGC
>NC_138294.1:5010000-5027500 GCF_965601325.2 Salmo salar
TTTCAGACAGTAGAGAACGATCCCAGATACACACCGTCTAGTTTCAGACAGTAGAGAACGATCCCAGATACACACCGTCTAGTTTCAGACTGTAGAGAACGATCCCAGATACACTGTCTAGTTTCAGACTGTAGAGAACGATCCCAGATACACATTGTCTAGTTTCAGACTGTAGAGAACGATCCCAGATACACATTGTCTAGTTTCAGACTGTAGAGAACGATCCCAGATACACATTGTCTAGTTTCAGACAGTAGAGAACGATCCCAGATACACATTGTCTAGTTTCAGACTGTAGAGAACGATCGCAGATACACATTGTCTAGTTCCAGACAGTAGAGAACGATCCCAGATACACATTGTCTAGTTTCAGACTGTAGAGAACGATCGCAGATACACATTGTCTAGTTCCAGACAGTAGAGAACGATCCCAGATACACATTGTCTAGTTTCAGACTGTAGAGAACGATCCCAGATACACATTGTCTAGTTTCAGACTGTAGAGAACGATCCCAGATACACATTGTCTAGTTTCAGACTGTAGAGAACGATCCCAGATACACATTGTCTAGTTTCAGACTGTAGAGAACGATCCCAGATACACATAGTCTAGTTCCAGACTGTAGAGAACGATCCCAGATACACATTGTCTAGTTTCAGACAGTAGAGAACGATCCCAGATACACACCGTCTAGTTTCAGACTGTAGAGAACGATCCCAGATACACACCGTCTAGTTTCAGACTGTAGAGAACGATCCCAGATACACATTGTCTAGTTTCAGACAGTAGAGAACGATCCCAGATACACATCGTCTAGTTTCAGACAGTAGAGAACGATCCCAGATACACATTGTCTAGTTTCAGACTGTAGAGAACGATCCCAGATACACATTGTGTAGTTTCAGACTGTAGAGAACGATCCCAGATACACATTGTCTAGTTTCAGACTGTAGAGAACGATCCCAGATACACATCGTCTAGTTTCAGACTGTAGAGAACGATCCCAGATACACATTGTCTAGTTTCAGACTGTAGAGAACGATCCCAGATACATATTGTCTAGTTTCAGACTGTAGAGAACGATCCCAGATACACATAGTCTCGTTTCAGACTGTAGAGAACGATCCCAGATACACATTGTCTAGTTTCAGACTGTAGAGAACGATCCCAGATACACATTGTCTAGTTTCAGACTGTAGAGAACGATCCCAGATACACATAGTCTCGTTTCAGACTGTAGAGAACGATCCCAGATACACATTGTCTAGTTTCAGACTGTAGAGAACGATCCCAGATACACATTGTCTAGTTTCATTTCAACCATTGTATATCTATGATGTACTACATAAGTGCCTTGCTAAAAATCGATGTAAAAAATCCATAGGAGCTGATTCACTTGATTCACTTCTAACTGCAGTATAAAACCATAGGAGCTGATTCACTTGATTCACTTCTAACTTCAGTATAAAACCATAGGAGCTGATTCACTTGATTCACTTCTAACTGCAGTATAAAACCATAGGAGCTGATTCACTTGATTCCCTTCTAACTGCAGTATTAAACCATAGGAGCTGATTCACTTGATTCCCTTCTAACTGCAGTATAAAACCATAGGAGCTGATTCCCTTCTAACTGCAGTATAAAACCATAGGAGCTGATTCACTTGATTCCCTTCTAACTGCAGTATTAAACCATAGGAGCTGATTCACTTGATTCCCTTCTAACTGCAGTATTAAACCATAGGAGCCGATTCACTTGATTCACTTCTAACTGCAGTATAAAACCATAGGAGCTGATTCACTTGATTCACTTCTAACTTCAGTATAAAACCATAGGAGCTGATTCACTTGATTCACTTCTAACTGCAGTATAAAACCATAGGAGCTGATTCACTTGATTCCCTTCTAACTGCAGTATTAAACCATAGGAGCTGATTCACTTGATTCCCTTCTAACTGCAGTATAAAACCATAGGAGCTGATTCCCTTCTAACTGCAGTATAAAACCATAGGAGCTGATTCACTTGATTCACTTCTAACTTCAGTATAAAACCATAGGAGCTGATTCACTTGATTCACTTCTAACTGCAGTATTAAACCATAGGAGCTGATTCACTTGATTCCCTTCTAACTGCAGTATAAAACCATAGGAGCTGATTCCCTTCTAACTGCAGTATAAAACCATAGGAGCTGATTCACTTGATTCACTTCTAACTGCAGTATTAAACCATAGGAGCTGATTCACTTGATTCACTTCTAACTGCAGTATAAAACCATAGGAGCTGATTCACTTGATTCACTTCTAACTGCAGTATAAAACCATAGGAGCTGATTCACTTGATTCACTTCTAACTGCAGTATAAAACCATAGGAACTGATTCACTTCTAACTGCAGTATAAAACCATAGGAACTGATTCACTTCTAACTGCAGTAGAGATTGATGTTAATTAAACCATAGGAGCTGATTCACTTGATTCACTTCTAACTGCAGTATAAAACCATCGGAGCTGATTCACTTGATTCCCTTCTAACTGCAGTGTAAAACCATAGGAGCTGATTCACTTGATTCACTTCTAACTGCAGTGTAAAACCATAGGAACTGATTCACTTGATTCACTTCTAACTGCAGTAGAGATTGATGTTAATTAAACCATAGGAGCTGATTCACTTGATTCCCTTCTAACTGCAGTATAAAACCATAGGAGCTGATTCACTTGATTCACTTCTAACTGCAGTATAAAACCATAGGAGCTGATTCACTTGATTCCCTTCTAACTGCAGTATTAAACCATAGGAGCTGATTCACTTGATTCCCTTCTAACTGCAGTATAAAACCATAGGAGCTGATTCCCTTCTAACTGCAGTATAAAACCATAGGAGCTGATTCACTTGATTCACTTCTAACTTCAGTATAAAACCATAGGAGCTGATTCACTTGATTCACTTCTAACTGCAGTGTAAAACCATAGGAGCTGATTCACTTGATTCCCTTCTAACTGCAGTATTGACGACTGAAAAAGACCTTGAATCTATTTGGTTTAAGAACGATCTGTCAGACAAGGACTCAATGTTAAGTCTAGTTTCCTGGATATTACAAGAGGGTCTGTACTGGGACTTCTCTCTTCTCTCTTTACCACTTATATAGATAATATTAGATCTATTTAATACATCCTGTAACAGGCATCTGTATGCCGTTGTCCCACCAGCTGCATACCACCCTGCATCCCACTGCTGGCTTGCTTCTGAAGCTAAGCAGGGTTGGTCCCTGGTCAGTCCCTGGATGGGAGACCAGATGCTGCTGGAAGTGGTGTTGGAGGGGCCAGTAGGAGGCGCTCTTTCCTCTGGTCTAAAATAAAAAAATATCCCAATTCCCCAGGACAGTGATTGGGGGACATTGCCCTGTATAGGGTGCTGTCTTTCGAATGGGATGTTAAAACAGGTGTCCTGACTCTCTGAGGTCATTAAAGATCCCATGGTACTTATCGTAAGAGTCGGGGTGTTAACCCCTGGTGTTCTGGCTAAATTCCCAATCTGGCCCTCATACCATCATGGCGACCTAATCATCCCGAATTGGTTTATTCATCGCTGTAACTATTCTCCAGGTCGTTACTGTAAACGAGAGTATGTTTGCAGACAATTTACCTGCTAAAATAACACTGTTAACCAGAGCTGCAATCTGACCTTCTAGAACGTTCTGGTTGTTTTACGATATGGGCAAGACTAAAAACATGTCGTTCAAGAATGTTTCAGATGGACTCCATATGTATTCAATGATCAGGTTCCCGCCTATTGAAATGGTTCGTGGTGCAGTGCTAGAGGCGTCACTACAGACCCTGGTTCGATCCGGGTTTGTATCACAACGGGCCGTGATCGGGCGGCGCATAATTGGCCCAGCGTCGTTCAGGGGTAGGGCCGTCATTGTTAAATAAAATAAATAATTTGTTCATAACTGACTTGCCTTGTTAAATAAAATAGAAAATATATTTCTGGGCTTTTGGATTAACAACGATAAAAACATTTTTAAAAAAAAGCTAAGATTTAAAAGTGGGTGTCTTTAAAAAAAATACAAATAGATCTTGCTTCTCCCTAAATAGCAGGAAGCAGATTGCAGTCAACTTTCCTGACAGTTCTTGACTATGGGGACACCATTTCCCAGAATGCAGCAGCCACTACTATTAAACCAGACACCACTTTAAATACAGGTGACAGTTTTAATACTGACTACTACATCCTGTATTAAAGGCTGGTCCTCAGTTATAATACTGACTACTACATCCTGTATTAAAGGCTGGTCCTCAGTTATAATACTCACTACTACATCCTGTATTAAAGGCTGGTCCTCAGTTATAATACTCACTACTACATCCTGTATTAAAGGCTGGTCCTCAGTTATAATACTCACTATTACATCCTGTATTAAAGGCTGGTCCTCAGTTATAATACTCACTACTACATCCTGTATTAAAGGCTGGCTGGTCCTCAGTTATAATACTCACTACTACATCCTGTAGTAAAGGCTGGTCCTCAGTTATAATACTCACTACTACATCCTGTATTAAAGGCTGGTCCTCTGTTATAATACTCACCACTACATCCTGTATTAAAGGCTGGTCCTCAGTTATAATACTCACTACTACATCCTGTATTAAAGGCTGGTCCTCAGTTATAATACTCACTACTGCATCCTGTATTAAAGGCTGGTCCTCAGTTATAATACTCACCACTACATCCTGTATTAAAGGCTGGCTGGTCCTCAGATATAATACTCACTACTACATCCTGTATTAAAGGCTGGTCCTCAGTTATAATACTCACTACTACATCCTGTATTAAAGGTTGGTCCTCAGTTATAATACTCACTACTACATCCTGTATTAAAGGTTGGCTGGTCCTCAGTTATAATACTCACTACTACATCCTGTATTAAAGGCTGGCTGGTCCTCAGTTATAATACTCACTACTACATCCTGTATTAAAGGCTGGCTGGTCCTCAGTTATAATACTCACTACTACATCCTGTATTAAAGGCTGGTCCTCAGTTATAATACTCACTACTACATCCTGTATTAAAGGCTGGTCCTCAGTTATAATACTCACCACTACATCCTGTATTAAAGGCTGGTCCTCAGTTATAATACTCACTAATGCATCCTGTATTAAAGGCTGGCTGGTCCTCAGTTATAATACTCACTACTACATCCTGTATTAAAGACTGGTCCTCAGTTATAATACTCACTACTGCATCCTGTATTAAAGGATGGTCCTCAGTTATAAAACTCACTACTACATCCTGTATTAAATGTTGGCTGGCCCTCAGTTATAATACTCACCACTACATCCTGTATTAAAGGCTGGCTGGTCCTCAGTTATAATACTCACCACTACATCCTGTATTAAAGGCTGATCCTCAGTTATAATACTCACTACTACATCCTGTATTAAAGGCTGGTCCTCAGATATAATACTCACTACTACATCCTGTATTAAAGGCTGGTCCTCAGATATAATACTCACTACTACATCCTGTATTAAAGGCTGGTCCTCAGTTATAATACTCACTAATACATCCTGTATTAAAGGCTGGCTGGTCCTCAGTTATAATACTCACTACTGCATCCTGTATTAAAGGCTGGTCCTCAGTTATAATACTCACTACTACATCCTGTATTAAAGGCTGGTCCTCAGTTATAATACTCACTAATGCATCCTGTATTAAAGGCTGGCTGGTCCTCAGTTATAATACTCACCACTACATCCTGTATTAAAGGCTGGTCCTCAGTTATAATACTCACTACTACATCCTGTATTAAAGGCTGGTCCTCAGTTATAATACTCACTACTGCATCCTGTATTAAAGGCTGGTCCTCAGTTATAATACTCACCACTACATCCTGTATTAAAGGCTGGCTGGTCCTCAGATATAATACTCACTACTACATCCTGTATTAAAGGCTGGTCCTCAGTTATAATACTCACTACTACATCCTGTATTAAAGGTTGGCTGGTCCTCAGTTATAATACTCACTACTACATCCTGTATTAAAGGCTGGCTGGTCCTCAGTTATAATACTCACTACTACATCCTGTATTAAAGGCTGGCTGGTCCTCAGTTATAATACTCACTACTACATCCTGTATTAAAGGCTGGTCCTCAGTTATAATACTCACTACTACATCCTGTATTAAAGGCTGGTCCTCAGTTATAATACTCACCACTACATCCTGTATTAAAGGCTGGTCCTCAGTTATAAAACTCACTACTACATCCTGTATTAAAGGCTGGTCCTCAGTTATAATACTCACTACTACATCCTGTATTAAAGGCTGGTCCTCAGTTATAAAACTCACTACTACATCCTGTATTAAAGGCTGGTCCTCAGTTATAATACTCACTACTACATCCTGTATTAAAGGCTGGTCCTCAGTTATAATACTCACTACTACATCCTGTATTAAAGGTTGGCTGGTCCTCAGTTATAATACTCACCACTACATCCTGTATTAAAGGCTGGCTGGTCCTCAGTTATAATACTCACTACTGCATCCTGTATTAAAGGCTGGTCCTCAGTTATAATACTCACTACTACATCCTGTATTAAAGGCTGGTCCTCAGTTATAATACTCACTACTACATCCTGTATTAAAGGTTCGCTGGTCCTCAGTTATAATACTCACCACTACATCCTGTATTAAAGGCTGGTCCTCAGTTATAATACTCACTACTACATCCTGTATTAAAGGCTGGCTGGTCCTCAGTTATAATACTCACTACTACATCCTGTATTAAAGGCTGGTCCTCAGTTATAATACTCACTACTACATCCTGTATTAAAGGCTGGTCCTCAGTTATAATACTCACCACTACATCCTGTATTAAAGGCTGGTCCTCAGTTATAAAACTCACTACTACATCCTGTATTAAAGGCTGGTCCTCAGTTATAATACTCACTACTACATCCTGTATTAAAGGCTGGTCCTCAGTTATAAAACTCACTACTACATCCTGTATTAAAGGCTGGTCCTCAGTTATAATACTCACTACTACATCCTGTATTAAAGGCTGGTCCTCAGTTATAATACTCACTACTACATCCTGTATTAAAGGTTGGCTGGTCCTCAGTTATAATACTCACCACTACATCCTGTATTAAAGGCTGGCTGGTCCTCAGTTATAATACTCACTACTGCATCCTGTATTAAAGGCTGGTCCTCAGTTATAATACTCACTACTACATCCTGTATTAAAGGCTGGTCCTCAGTTATAATACTCACTACTACATCCTGTATTAAAGGTTGGCTGGTCCTCAGTTATAATACTCACCACTACATCCTGTATTAAAGGCTGGCTGGTCCTCAGTTATAATACTCACTACTACATCCTGTATTAAAGGCTGGCTGGTCC
This sequence comes from Salmo salar, assembly GCF_965601325.2. Lineage (NCBI taxonomy): Eukaryota > Metazoa > Chordata > Actinopteri > Salmoniformes > Salmonidae > Salmo > Salmo salar. The sequence goes on from NC_138294.1 coordinate 5,017,403, forward strand.
TCAGTTATAATACTCACTACTACATCCTGTATTAAAGGCTGGTCCTCAGTTATAATACTCACTACTACATCCTGTATTAAAGGCTGGTCCTCAGTTATAATACTCACCACTACATCCTGTATTAAAGGCTGGTCCTCAGTTATAATACTCACTAATGCATCCTGTATTAAAGGCTGGCTGGTCCTCAGTTATAATACTCACTACTGCATCCTGTATTAAAGGATGGTCCTCAGTTATAATACTCACTACTACATCCTGTATTAAATGTTGGCTGGCCCTCAGTTATAATACTCACCACTACATCCTGTATTAAAGGCTGGCTGGTCCTCAGTTATAATACTCACCACTACATCCTGTATTAAAGGCTGATCCTCAGTTATAATACTCACTACTACATCCTGTATTAAAGGCTGGTCCTCAGTTATAATACTCACTACTGCATCCTGTATTAAAGACTGGTCCTCAGTTATAATACTCACTACTACATCCTGTATTAAAGGCTGGCTGGTCCTCAGTTATAATACTCACTACTGCATCCTGTATTAAAGGCTGGTCCTCAGTTATAATACTCACTACTACATCCTGTATTAAAGGCTGGTCCTCAGTTATAATACTCACTAATGCATCCTGTATTAAAGGCTGGCTGGTCCTCAGTTATAATACTCACTACTACATCCTGTATTAAAGGCTGGTCCTCAGTTATAATACTCACTACTACATCCTGTATTAAAGGCTGGTCCTCTGTTATAATACTCACCACTACATCCTGTATTAAAGGCTGGTCCTCAGTTATAATACTCACTACTACATCCTGTATTAAAGGCTGGTCCTCAGTTATAATACTCACTACTGCATCCTGTATTAAAGGCTGGTCCTCAGTTATAATACTCACCACTACATCCTGTATTAAAGGCTGGCTGGTCCTCAGATATAATACTCACTACTACATCCTGTATTAAAGGCTGGTCCTCAGTTATAATACTCACTACTACATCCTGTATTAAAGGTTGGCTGGTCCTCAGATATAATACTCACTACTACATCCTGTATTAAAGGCTGGCTGGTCCTCAGTTATAATACTCACTACTACATCCTGTATTAAAGGCTGGTCCTCAGTTATAATACTCACTACTACATCCTGTATTAAAGGCTGGTCCTCAGTTATAATACTCACCACTACATCCTGTATTAAAGGCTGGTCCTCAGTTATAAAACTCACTACTACATCCTGTATTAAAGGCTGGTCCTCAGTTATAATACTCACTACTACATCCTGTATTAAAGGCTGGTCCTCAGTTATAAAACTCACTACTACATCCTGTATTAAAGGCTGGTCCTCAGTTATAATACTCACTACTACATCCTGTATTAAAGGCTGGTCCTCAGTTATAATACTCACTACTACATCCTGTATTAAAGGTTGGCTGGTCCTCAGTTATAATACTCACCACTACATCCTGTATTAAAGGCTGGCTGGTCCTCAGTTATAATACTCACTACTGCATCCTGTATTAAAGGCTGGTCCTCAGTTATAATACTCACTACTACATCCTGTATTAAAGGCTGGTCCTCAGTTATAATACTCACTACTACATCCTGTATTAAAGGTTCGCTGGTCCTCAGTTATAATACTCACCACTACATCCTGTATTAAAGGCTGGTCCTCAGTTATAATACTCACTACTACATCCTGTATTAAAGGCTGGCTGGTCCTCAGTTATAATACTCACTACTACATCCTGTATTAAAGGCTGGTCCTCAGTTATAATACTCACTACTACATCCTGTATTAAAGGCTGGTCCTCAGTTATAATACTCACCACTACATCCTGTATTAAAGGCTGGTCCTCAGTTATAAAACTCACTACTACATCCTGTATTAAAGGCTGGTCCTCAGTTATAATACTCACTACTACATCCTGTATTAAAGGCTGGTCCTCAGTTATAAAACTCACTACTACATCCTGTATTAAAGGCTGGTCCTCAGTTATAATACTCACTACTACATCCTGTATTAAAGGCTGGTCCTCAGTTATAATACTCACTACTACATCCTGTATTAAAGGTTGGCTGGTCCTCAGTTATAATACTCACCACTACATCCTGTATTAAAGGCTGGCTGGTCCTCAGTTATAATACTCACTACTGCATCCTGTATTAAAGGCTGGTCCTCAGTTATAATACTCACTACTACATCCTGTATTAAAGGCTGGTCCTCAGTTATAATACTCACTACTACATCCTGTATTAAAGGTTGGCTGGTCCTCAGTTATAATACTCACCACTACATCCTGTATTAAAGGCTGGCTGGTCCTCAGTTATAATACTCACTACTACATCCTGTATTAAAGGCTGGCTGGTCCTCAGTTATAATACTCACTACTACATCCTGTATTAAAGGCTGGTCCTCAGTTATAATACTCACTACTACATCCTGTATTAAAGGCTGGTCCTCAGTTATAATACTCACCACTACATCCTGTATTAAAGGCTGGTCCTCAGTTATAAAACTCACTACTACATCCTGTATTAAAGGCTGGTCCTCAGTTATAATACTCAGTACTACATCCTGTATTAAAGGCTGGTCCTCAGTTATAATACTCACTACTACATCCTGTATTAAAGGTTGGCTGGTCCTCAGTTATAATACTCACCACTACATCCTGTATTAAAGGCTGGCTGGTCCTCAGTTATAATACTCACTACTGCATCCTGTATTAAAGGCTGGTCCTCAGTTATAATACTCACTACTACATCCTGTATTAAAGGCTGGTCCTCAGTTATAATACTCACTAATGCATCCTGTATTAAATCACTACTACATCCTGTATTAAAGGCTGGTCCTCAGTTATAATACTCACTACTACATCCTGTATTAAAGGCTGGTCCTCAGTTATAAAACTCACTACTACATCCTGTATTAAAGGCTGGTCCTCAGTTATAATACTCACTACTACATCCTGTATTAAAGGCTGGTCCTCAGTTATAATACTCACTACTACATCCTGTATTAAAGGTTGGCTGGTCCTCAGTTATAATACTCACCACTACATCCTGTATTAAAGGCTGGCTGGTCCTCAGTTATAATACTCACTACTGCATCCTGTATTAAAGGCTGGTCCTCAGTTATAATACTCACTACTACATCCTGTATTAAAGGCTGGTCCTCAGTTATAATACTCACTACTACATCCTGTATTAAAGGTTGGCTGGTCCTCAGTTATAATACTCACCACTACATCCTGTATTAAAGGCTGGCTGGTCCTCAGTTATAATACTCACTACTACATCCTGTATTAAAGGCTGGCTGGTCCTCAGTTATAATACTCACTACTACATCCTGTATTAAAGGCTGGTCCTCAGTTATAATACTCACTACTACATCCTGTATTAAAGGCTGGTCCTCAGTTATAATACTCACCACTACATCCTGTATTAAAGGCTGGTCCTCAGTTATAAAACTCACTACTACATCCTGTATTAAAGGCTGGTCCTCAGTTATAATACTCAGTACTACATCCTGTATTAAAGGCTGGTCCTCAGTTATAATACTCACTACTACATCCTGTATTAAAGGTTGGCTGGTCCTCAGTTATAATACTCACCACTACATCCTGTATTAAAGGCTGGCTGGTCCTCAGTTATAATACTCACTACTGCATCCTGTATTAAAGGCTGGTCCTCAGTTATAATACTCACTACTACATCCTGTATTAAAGGCTGGTCCTCAGTTATAATACTCACTAATGCATCCTGTATTAAAGGCTGGCTGGTCCTCAGTTATAATACTCACTACTACATCCTGTATTAAAGGCTGGTCCTCAGTTATAATACTCACTACTGCATCCTGTATTAAAGGCTGGTCCTCAGTTATAATACTCACCACTACATCCTGTATTAAAGGCTGGTCCTCAGTTATAATACTCACTACTACATCCTGTATTAAAGGCTGGTCCTCAGTTATAATACTCACTACTACATCCTGTATTAAAGGCTGGTCCTCAGTTATAATACTCACTACTACATCCTGTATTAAAGGCTGGCTGGTCCTCAGTTATAATACTCACTACTACATCCTGTATTAAAGGCTGGCTGGTCCTCAGTTATAATACTCACTACTGCATCCTGTATTAAAGGCTGGTCCTCAGTTATAATACTCACCACTGCATCCTGTATTAAAGGCTGGTCCTCAGTTATAATACTCACTACTACATCCTGTATTAAAGGCTGGTCCTCAGTTATAATACTCACTACTACATCCTGTATTAAAGGTTGGCTGGCCCTCAGTTATAATACTCACCACTACATCCTGTATAAAAGGCTGGCTGGTCCTCAGTTATAATACTCACTACTGCATCCTGTATTAAAGGCTGGTCCTCAGTTATAATACTCACTACTACATCCTGTATTAAAGGTTGGCTGGTCCTCAGTTATAATACTCACTACTGCATCCTGTATTAAAGGCTGGTCCTCAGTTATAATACTCACCACTACATCCTGTATTAAAGGCTGGCTGGTCCTCAGTTATAATACTCACCACTACATCCTGTATTAAAAACTGGTCCTCAGATATAATACTCACTACTACATCCTGTATTAAAGGCTGGTCCTCAGTTATAATACTCACTACTGCATCCTGTATTAAAGGCTGGTCCTCAGTTATAATACTCACCACTACATCCTGTATTAAAGGCTGGTCCTCAGTTATAATACTCACCACTACATCCTGTATTAAAGGATGGTCCTCAGTTATAATACTCACTACTACATCCTGTATTAAAGGCTGGTCCTCTGTTATAATACTCACTACTACATCCTGTATTAAAGGCTGGTCCTCAGTTATAATACTACTGCATCCTGTATTAAAGACTGGTCCTCAGTTATAATACTCACTACTGCATCCTGTATTAAAGACTGGTCCTCAGTTATAATACTCACTACTGCATCCTGTATTAAAAGGCTGGTCCTCAGTTATAATACTCACTACTGCATCCTGTATTAAAGGCTGGCTGGTCAAACTAACTTAAACCAAACTTGCTGCAAAACCAACTACAAAATACATTTTGATTGGATGTTCTGGTGCCGCTCGGGTCAACTTAAAATGATCGTTTGGGGGTCCTTCTTACTGAGGAATGTAATAGTATTATCTTGAATATTAGTGTTGTGCTGTATTTTACAGTTTTTTTTTGTTAATATTGTATTTGATTTGTCTTAATAAATTGTGTACCCCTTGGTCTCCCTGGTGGGAAAACCCTGGTCTCAATAGGGACTCCCTGTTACAATAAAGGTCACATACAATTAGCCATGAAATCCCTAGTTTGAAACGGACTATTTCCTGGAACTTTCTGCAAGGTTTCTGAGAGGTACACAGAGGGAGGTTACGGTTATGTAACTGGCAGCAATGTAAGGGCTTTTACTGGAGGGGAGGAGCTACGCTAGGGAGGAGGAGCTAAATAGATGGGAGGGATAGACAGCTTGAGAGGAGGAGCTATGCTAGGGAGGAGGAGCTAGATAGATGGGAGGGATAGATAGCTTGAGAGGAGGAGCTATGCTAGGGAGGAGGAGCTAGATAGATGGGAGGGATAGATAGCTTGAGGAGGAGGAGCTATGGAGGAAGGAAAGGTAGGCAGGGAAGGAGAGGAATCTAGGAAGAGAGGCTAGGGAGCGAGAAGAGCGAATGGAAACTAGAGACATCAAGAAGCTATGGAGAGAGACAGGGAGCGAGCTAGCTAGAGGAGCCAGGGAGAGACAGGGAGCTAGCTAGAGGAACCAGGGAGAGACAGGGAGCTAGCTAGCTAGAGGAGCCAGGGAGAGACAGGGAGCTATCTAGCTAGAGGAGCCAGGGAGAGACAGGGAGCTAGCTAGAGGAACCAGGGAGAGACAGGGAGCTAGCTAGAGGAACCAGGGAGAGACAGGCAGCTAGCTAGAGGAACCAGGGAGAGACAGGGAGCTAGCTAGAGGAACCAGGGAGAGACAGGGAGCTAGCTAGCTAGAGGAACCAGGGAGAGACAGGCAGCTAGCTAGAGGAACCAGGGAGAGACAGGGAGCTAGCTAGAGGAGCCAGGGAGAGACAGGGAGCTAGCTAGCTAGAGGGGCCAGGGAGAGACAGACAGCTAGCTAGAGGAGCCAGGGAGACAGGGAGCTAGCTAGAGGGGCCAGGGAGAGACAGGGAGCTAGCTAGCTAGAGGAGCCAGGGAGAGACAGGGAGCTATCTAGCTAGAGGAGCCAGGGAGAGACAGGGAGCTAGCTAGAGGAACCAGGGAGAGACAGGGAGCTAGCTAGAGGAACCAGGGAGAGACAGGGAGCTAGCTAGAGGAGCCAGGGAGAGACAGGGAGCTAGCTAGCTAGAGGAGCCAGGGAGAGACAGGGAGCTAGCTAGCTAGAGGGGCCAGGGAGAGACAGGGAGCTAGCTAGCTAGAGGAACCAGGGAGAGACAGGGAGCTAGCTAGCTAGAGGGGCCAGGGAGAGACAGGGAGCTAGCTAGCTAGAGGGGCCAGGGAGAGACAGGGAGCTAGCTAGCTAGAGGAGCCAGGGAGAGACAGGGAGCTAGCTAGCTAGAGGGGCCAGGGAGAGACAGGGAGCTAGCTAGCTAGAGGAACCAGGGAGAGACAGACAGCTAGCTAGAGGAGCCAGGGAGAGACAGGGAGCTAGCTAGCTAGAGGAACTAGGGAGAGACAGGGAGCTAGCTAGAGGAACCAGGGAGAGACAGGCAGCTAGCTAGAGGAACCAGGGAGAGACAGGGAGCTAGTTAGAGGAGCCAGGGAGAGACAGGGAGCTAGCTAGCTAGAGGGGCCAGGGAGAGACAGACAGCTAGCTAGAGGAGCCAGGGAGAGACAGGGAGCTAGCTAGCTAGAGGAACCAGGGAGAGACAGGCAGCTAGCTAGAGGAGCCAGGGAGAGACAGGGAGCTAGCTAGCTAGAGGAGCCAGGGAGAGACAGGGAGCTAGCTAGAGGAGCCAGGGAGAGACAGGGAGCGAGCTAGCTAGAGGAGCCAGGGAGAGACAGGCAGCTAGCTAGAGGAGCCAGGGAGACAGGGAGCTAGCTAGAGGAGCCAGGGAGAGACAGGGAGCGAGCTAGCTAGAGGAGCCAGGGAGAGACAGGCAGCTAGCTAGAGGAGCCAGGGAGAGACAGGCAGCTAGCTAGAGGAGCCAGGGAGAGACAGGGAGCTAGCTAGCTAGAGGAGCCAGGGAGAGACAGGGAGCTAGCTAGAGGAGCCAGGGAGAGACAGGGAGCGAGCTAGCATTTAGCTAGCATTTTTTAGCATTTAGCACTACATCTTATAGTAGTGAATGCATACATTTCACTTTTTTGTTGTTGTACTGCCCCCCCGTGGGAATCAAACCCACAACCCTGGCGTTGCACACAGCATGCTGGCGTTGCAAACACCATGCTCTACCAACTGAGCCACAGGGAAGGCCAACATCTTGATTAGACAAAACGAACAGATCTAGAAAAAGTGATTTAGACAGAAAAAGATGAAACCAGATGATCTTTAGACAATTAATGTCATTTATTTTATGACATTTATACAATAAACTACATTAAATATTATCTATTATATTGACAACATAGTCGAGTGACCGCTCTGACAATGAAAATACATGTCCTCAAAGAGAGATCAGGTGGGAACCATTCCAGCCAATGAGAGGTCAGATACACGAGTAAACAACAGGCACAACTCTGATATAAACATTAAGGAAATTCTATTTGAGTAAATTATCAATTACATATTTTTTGTTTGACCAAATTCAACATTTTTTTTGTTTGTTTGATGGAGGTCAATGAGAAAGAGACTCACTTTGTGGAATCATCAACCAATCAATGAAATGTATTTATCAACCAATCAATGAAATGTATTTATCAACCAATCAATGAAATGTATTCATCAACCAATCAAGGAAATGTATTCATCAACCAATCAATGTAATGTATTTATCAACCAATCAATGAAATGTATTTATCAACCAATCAATGAAATGTATTTATCAACCAATCAATGAAATGTATCTATCAACCAATCAATGTAATGTATTTATCAACCAATCAATGAAATGTATTATCAACCAATCAATGAAATGTATTTATCAACCAATCAATGAAATGTATTTATCAACCAATCAATGTAATGTATTTATCAACCAATCAATGTAATGTATTTATCAACCAATCAATGTAATGTATTTATCAACCAATCAATGAAATGTAATTTATCAACCAATCAATGAAATGTATTTATCAACCAATCAATGTAATGTATTTATCAACCAATCAATGTAATGTATTTATCAACCAATCAATGTAATGTATTTATCAACCAATCAATGAAATGTATTTATCAACCAATCAATGAAATGTATTTATCAACCAATCAATGTAATGTATTTATCAACCAATCAATGTAATGTATTTATCAACCAATCAATGAAATGTATTTATCAACCAATCAATGTAATGTATTTATCAACCAATCAATGAAATGTATTTATCAACCAATCAATGAAATGTATTTATCAACCAATCAATGAAATTAATTTATCAACCAATCAATGAAATGTATTTATCAACCAATCAATGTAATGTATTTATCAACCAATCAATGAAATGTATTTATCAACCAATCAATGTAATGTATTCATCAACCAATCAATGTAATGTATTCATCAACCAATCAATGTAATGTATTTATCAACCAATCAATGAAATGTATTTATCAACCAATCAATGAAATGTATTTATCAACCAATCAATGAAATGTATTTATCAACCAATCAATGTAATGTATTTATCAACCAATCAATGAAATGTATTTATCAACCAATCAATGAAATGTATTTATCAACCAATCAATGAAATGTATTTATCAACCAATCAATGTAATGTATTTATCAACCAATCAATGAAATGTATTTATCAACCAATCAATGAAATGTATTTATCAACCAATCAAGGAAATGTATTTATCAACCAATCAATGTAATGTATTTATCAACCAATCAATGTAATGTATTTATCAACCAATCAATGAAATGTATTTATCAACCAATCAATGAAATGTATTTATCAACCAATCAATGAAATGTATTTATCAACCAATCAATGAAATGTATTTATCAACCAATCAATGAAATGTATTTATCAACCAATCAATGAAATGTATTTATCAACCAATCAATGAAATGTATTTATCAACCAATCAATGAAATGTATTTATCAACCAATCAATGAAATGTATTTATCAACCAATCAATGTAATGTATTTATCAACCAATCAATGAAATGTATTTATCAACCAATCAATGAAATGTATTTATCGAGCCCTTTCAATACATCAGCTGATGTCAACAAAGTGCTGTACAGAAACCCGGCCTAAAACCCCCCAAACAGGAAGTAACGCAGGATGTAGAAACACTGATATATTACTCGTTGTATTACTACTTTCTGAAACCCTCTTCCTCTCTACTACAGCACACCAGGGGTGTCCAACACCCGTTACTGGAGCACTACTACCCTCTAGGGACCAATAGGACGGTCTCTCTCCAGGACCAATAGGACGGTCTCTCTCCAGGACCAATAGGAGGGTCTCTCTCCAGGACCAATAGGAGGGTCTCTCTCCAGGACCAATAGGAGGGTCTCTCTCCAGGACCAACGGGAGGGTCTCTCTCCAGGACCAATAGGAGGGTCTCTCTCCAGGACCAATAGGAGGGTCTCTCTCCAGGACCAATAGGAGGGTCTCTCTCCAGGACCAATAGGAGGGTCTCTCTCCAGGACCAATAGGAGGGTCTCTCTCCAGGACCAATAGGAGGGTCTCTCTCCAGGACCAACGGGAGGGTCTCTCTCCAGGACCAATAGGAGGGTCTCTCTCCAGGACCAATGGGAGGGTCTCTCTCCAGGACCAATAGGAGGGTCTCTCTCCAGGACCAATAGGAGGGTCTCTCTCCAGGACCAATAGGAGGGTCTCTCTCCAGGACCAATAGGAGGGTCTCTCTCCAGGACCAATAGGAGGGTCTCTCTCCAGGACCAATAGGAGGGTCTCTCTCCAGGACCAATAGGAGGGTCTCTCTCCAGGACCAATAGGAGGGTCTCTCTCCAGGACCAATGG